>NC_092595.1:29137500-29245000 GCF_047663525.1 Anas platyrhynchos
TTTTACAGTTATTTAATATACACTCTGCATTTTCAACCAGGAAATTGAATATTTCTTATTTGTTATACTGAACTTTTTCTAGGAACCTACAATGAAAGAAAAGGCATTTATAGCTTCAATAACAAGTTTCCAAACTACGGGACCTAATGACCCAGAGGAAAATACTGTAATGAAAAATTTATCCAGAAACATTTCTTTGTTGTCCAAAAAACTTCTCTAAAACTTAGCAAGCTTTCATTGTGACAGTCTCATTACTTCATCACATTTGCTTTTCAGGCTGTAAATTCACAGAAAGCACTTCTGGCACAATGCTTCAAATTGCTACAATTACTATAAAGAAGAAAATAATTATGACTCAAACTACTACCACCGATCCGGGGCACAATCAAATGCAAACACGTCCCCTATTCATTCAGAAGTGAAGGATTGAGACCAAAAACACAACTTCATGATGAAAACGCCCAAGTGGACTAAATAATTAAGCAAACAGGTACAACTTTGGGAATGAAAGGTTTGATTATAGAACTAACTACTTGGTGGTATCATCCTGACCATATATATCCAGTACCAGATTTGCCCTCCATGGAACATCGCAGTGTCTCCACATATCACTCTTTTGTTCAAGTTGTCAATTATTTTTTTTTCCTATAAAGTTGGACTTTGCCATGGTAGCACTAACATTCAATTTAAGTTCTCACCTCTTTATTTGGCAAGTTGAAGAGGAACTCTCTGCCAAAGCGTCCTGGTCTTCGTAAAGCAGGATCTATAGAATCCAGTCTGTTGGTAGCTCCGATTACCACGATCTCCCCTCTGTTATCTGTGCCATCCATAAGCGTCAGAAGAGTTGAAACAATGGAACTAATAGAAAAATATAGTTTTTATTTACTGGTTCAGTAAATTTTGTTACATTCCACATGACTTTCTTGATGCCGGAACAACCTTCTTCCTAGTAGTCATTCAAAAGTGGGAAAAAAATAGTCTACCAAGTCGGGTTTTTTTTTTTTGGTTTGATAATACATCTGCAGACTGGTAAGTCATCAAGCACTTCAAGACTGTTTGAAATAATCTCTACATTAATGGAAAAGGAGTACTGCACACTTCTGCTCAGGAAGAAAATCACGGAAAATGTTCCGTGATGTTCCCTCGTGCTTTGGTAATGCTCTTTCTCAGTGTTTTTAGTCTTGTCCTTTCTACCTTGGCATCTCTCTGCAATAGCTGAGGAGGAAAGCTTTTTAGAGCTACATTCAGTGTCACACTTGAGAGAGGAAGTTTGCCGCAATTTCTCACCAGGCTCAGAAGTCTCTTTGCCGTACAAAACGTTTTCTTTTGAAATGAGGTCACGTTCTTTTGATCTTCTTGGTTTCTCCTTGTCTCCACCGTCATCACATTGGTACTGTGCGAGGTATTCATCCTTCCCAGTAGATTTCGGAGGGTCCGCGACACTGCACAAAATAAAATCACATTTCTCACTTCTGCTGAAGGACGTGAAGATTAACAGTAAAACCTTCCAAAGGCAAACAAACAAACAAAAACCTCCAGACTACAGGAACACTCGCAAAGATATGCCATTTAGAAACCTCTCCTGCGATAAGGACACCTTCTCCAGCTCCCAGAGAAAGTGTTTTTCCCCTCTTGCTTCTGAAGCCATTGCACTAAAAAAGCACACGCATCTGTCTCCCTCCACATGCTGCTGCTCTGAATAAGAGCCAGAAGATTCAAAACCACCCTATTTGGTCTCCCCACATAGCCGAAAAAAACACCAGTTGAAACAGAGTTTTCTACCTCTCTCCCAAGAATTTACATTCACGTATCCTGTGACTGCAAAAATAGAAGGCGGGGCTCAGGAGGAACAGCCAGTGTTGGAAATGAAAAAAAGCAGCCCGTTTCTTCAGAGTCTTAAGCCTATTCTACTAGGAAAACAAAACAAAACAAAACAAGAGGAGAGGAGAACAACAGCGGGAAATTTACCTATTCTCCAGGTGTTCAATTGCAAAGCCTCCGCTGGAGGATCAACAGCTGTGAATTCAGCGTGCTTAGGAGAAATCAGATCTACGTCTGAACCACAACTATTTCAGTAGTATCACTAACTTATGTTACTCTGAAGAAGCAGTCAGCACCGTTTCTATGTTAGGAAATAGCTGAACAGAGTCTGTTATTCACGTGAAGTAGTCAGGCAGGTTTCTTTAGGAAGGCTGGGTTTCACTAGAACATTACTAGCCTGTAAGCCTCATGGCATCACCTTCCATCTTGACTGCTAAACCTCCTTGCTCCCTACTATCTTCTTTGCCAAGATACAGCTGTCCACGTTTACTTTTCCTACTTGGCTGGACTGAATTTAAGAAGGGATCTTGCAACTCTTCCTCTTGTTTGCCACTTAATCATCACACCAAATGAAAACTATTTGCCTTTCACCTCTTTATTTCAGGCATTCTTTCCTAGTGGTCATTTAAAAACGGAAAGAAAAAGTCCATCAGCTTTTTTTTTTAATATCCAGCAGACTGTTAAGTCACCAAGCACTTCAAGACTGTTGGAAATAATCTCTACATTAATAGAAAAGGAATTCCTCAAACACACTGCGGCCGCTTACCTTTAATACACTCGTTGGATGAGACGGAGGTGTATTTCTTGCTTTCGCCTGCACTGGAAGGCTTCCCTTCCTTGTAAGGTTGTTTACTGCTCTCACTTCTGCATTGCTCACATGAAGAGCCATCTGGAGGATGGGATTCTTCCTTCTTCTCCCGCGTTATCTTCTGGAAATGAGGATCTAAGTGTTCCAAGGAGCCTTTCACTTTCCTGCTGGTTCTCTTTTTTCTTCTTTTTCTTCTCCTTTTTCTTCTTGTTTTACGCTTGGGATTGGCATTGTCAAAGTGGAGCACACAGAAACACAAATCGTGAAGTCTGAAAGAAACATGCAAGTTTAAAAGAGAAAAAAAGATGTGGCACTTGTTGCCTATATGAAACTTTATTTATTTTACCACAGGTGGTGATTTGCAGCATGTCAGCTATTTTGTGGTGCTTTGTGCACACGCAACTTACTTTAGATGTAGCAAACTTAAGCCCTCAGATTGGAGGACCATAGGTCCTGGTTTGTACACAGATCATTAACAATGGCTAGCTCTGGAATACGTGCAAGCAGAAAAAACTTTTAACCTAATCCAGAATGGTGTACGGATGTGTTTCCAACTATGTGGTCCAAAGCTAGTGCTCTGAAACAATTCAGCAATAGCTTTCCTATCTTCACTGATCAACCTAACAACATGATCCCCAGCCAGCTGATGCTATCTAAGTAACTTAGAAACTACCAGAAAAAAAAAAAAAAAAAAAAAAAAAAAGAAGAAGAAAAAAAGAGAAGAAAAAAAAAAGGAGAAAAAAAAAAAAAAAGAAGGAATACATGAGAAGCACCCAGAAAAGAATTAGGATAAAAAATGCGGAGTATGCTGGAATCCTTGCTTACTTGGAATCCTTCTCTCCATGTTTATCCTTAGACTTCTTTTTCTTCTAGAACTTGTGATATTTTTGCATTTTTTTCACCACCTAAAAGCTCCTTTTCTATCTTTCTGTCTTTCCTTTCTATTTCACTTTCACTACCTTCTGCACGGGTAGATTTTCTTTTTCTGTTTCCTTCTGTTTCATTTTTCTGGCGACAGTTCTCCAAATGAGCTGACACAGGTGGAAGCGCATGTCTTTCACGAGAATGTCTTCCAGAATGTTGCTGAGATACCGAGCAACGATGCAAGTCTGCTCGGGGTGTGCTAAAGCGACGTCCATCTTCATCTCTCAAGAGGGAACCGTGAGGCCATCCACTTTTGTAATGATAATGCTTATGTGACCTGCCGTAGTAAGTTGCAGTCCATTTGTCAAAGGCTGCATCGCCGTGAGAGAACTTTCTCTCTCTACTGTCTCCTGTCGCATGAGGTGAATAGTAATCATTGTAATAGCTACAACTTTCCCACCTCCGTGCTTCATCTTGATAGTATCTTTCTCTGCTCCAACTTCTTTCCCCTTTGGATCGGTAATATCTATTGCTACCTTGTTCTGATCTTCCTCCGCTGCCAGATCTGTACTTTGAATATTTGACTGCTCTTCTGCCATTCTCAGGGCTGTTTCTTTCACCAGGGAAAGATCTGCACCTGCTTCCCTCCCAGTGCTCCTGCTTGTGACGCTTTTGCTCAACAACTTCCACGCTCTGAGAACACCTCCTCTTGCTGGAAGGACCTGCTTTTTGACTCTCCTTCTCTTCACTAGGAGCATGTTCCCTCTTGCTTTGGTAATGCTCTTTCTCAGTGTTTTTAGTCTTGTCCTTTCTACCTTGGCATCTCTCTGCAATAGCTGAGGAGGAAAGCTTTTTAGAGCTACATTCAGTGTCACACTCGAGAGAGGAAGTTTGCCGCAATTTCTCACCAGGCTCAGAAGTCTCTTTGCCGTACAAAACGTTTTCTTTTGAAATGAGGTCACGTTCTTTTGATCTTCTTGGTTTCTCCTTGTCTCCACCGTCATCACATTGGTACTGTGCGAGGTATTCATCCTTCCCAGTAGATTTCGGAGGGTCCGCGACACTGCACAAAATAAAATCACATTTCTCACTTCTGCTGAAGGACGTGAAGATTAACAGTAAAACCTTCCAAAGGCAAACAAACAAACAAAAACCTCCGGACTACAGGAACACTCGCAGAGATATGCCATTTAGAAACCTCTCCTGTGATTAGGACACCTTCTTCAGCTCCCTGAGAAAGTGCTTTCTTCCCTCTTGCTTCTGAAGCCATTGCACTAAAAAAGCAAATGCATCCGTCTCCTTCCACCTGCTGCTCTGAGAAAAAAGGCATAGGGGCGAGCGGGGAACAGCCAGTGTTTCTCCAGACAGTGGAGAAAAATGGAAAAACATTCTATGAAGGAACACAAGTTCTCCTTGAGGCACCAACCTGCATCAGAGTGATATGCTCAGTGCTGATCATTAGTTCTGTTCGTAACGCTGGACATACAGCATGGAATTGTACTAATTTAAATCCTTCCATTAAATACTATTAGTAGACAGATAAAACCGTAACGAACTTCCATAAGGTCTTGTCTTAATCAGACTGTGCTCATTTTACCTCGTTTCCTCTGACAAGCTGTTCAGCTGGCTGGCTGTGAGGGACTCCGTGATGATTTCTCGATTGACTGAAGGCATAGCTCCAGGCATCTGCAATCAAAACGCACAAGTCAGCAGACAAAAAAATACTATTTGTAGTAGTACTGAGGACTAGTCTTGTCAGAATTTCTCCATTAAATGGTAAGCAAGACCGTTTTGAGTTGTATGCATTATCTACACTTCAAAGATAACCCCAACTCACCTCCCAAAATCTACTTTATGAAACTTAGGAATTTTTATCTCAGCTGAGCTTAAGTTGACAAGTTGTAATGTAAGCTCAGGTCTGCAGATTCTAATGGGATAATACCACAAAGTCTTACAATCACATTTGTGCTGTGTTTTCTCAGTATTTCACCTGAATTAGGAACACAATAAACACTCCCGAATACATCATAGGTGAGAAATTCTCGATGGAGCAAATCTATGTTTCAAGCAATCCATTTGTTTTAGAAAAGAACATCTCAGAAGGTTTAACAGGTTCAACTCGGCAAGTGGAATCATCAAGTTTCAGTCCGTTTTCTTTCGATTCATTAACTAACCTAATAGCACCATTTAGTGAATCGGTTTTTGGCAGCTCATGCTGGGATCTTCCTTCGTCAGCATTCTGACAGGAAGAACCGGAATGCTGCAATGTACGGACTACCTTTCCAACCAAAATTCCATTAGAGGACATTGCATTGCAATTCCTTTTAAATAAGCCCTTTGACTCCTCCTCAGATTTTCCTGAAGATTCTGCACCGTAAGGGACTGTGTTATCAGAGCTGAGTTTAGGATTTTCATTCACTGTTGGCTCCACAAAAATCTCATCAGAAACTTTTTTGCTTGTTTGCATTTGCTTCATTTGCATTACCGAATTTGTAATTGTGGATGAAGGAACAGCCTGGTAGAGATCTTCGTCCTCCGCAGCACTGCTAAGACAGTCAGGCTGTGACACAGTCCGACGAGCAGGCAATTTATTGTGAATACTGGAGGTGATCTTCTGTTTTCTTGACGGATCAGTAATTGAAGGCCTGGTAATTGTCTGGTTTTGAACACAGGCCATCGGTGGTGCTGAAGATGGCCTTTTTAGGGTGACACCAGTGGTCTTTGCGTCCTCTTTTATGGATCCATTTCCATTTAAACGGCTTGAATTCTGTATTTAAAAAGAAGAAATGGCAAGATGGATTAACGCAAACACTGCATTTAACATTTTGAAACACAAAACTCTCCTACTGAGTATTTCTACAAATGGTCTTAACACCTACAAAGAAAAACACACTGCCCTTTAAAGATAAATGCAAGTCCAATAAGCGTATTCAATTCCTGCTTTTGGTTTACAGCCGATTGGAATCAAATTAACATCATCTTTGAAAACCAGCCAAACAACTTAACATTACCTGCTGCTATTCCCAAATATATTTATTTTCCCCTTTAAACATACCCTGAAAAGCCTGAAGTAATTGTTCTGGTGCTCAGGAATAAGACAATTAGTTTTCCCTGTCTTAGCTAAAGTGACGACGATAGGAAAAACAAGTCCTCTTTTAAATGATTCGAGGATTAGTACACTCTGCTTAAATTGTCAAAGAGCGTAGCTCTCTGTGCTTTAGAAAGCTGTCTTGGAGGTATAAAGTAATGGAGTCTCATGGCTGCACAATTTAGCAGTAACCACTGTTTGAATGACTCTGGCTGTAGCATGAAGGCTGTGAAGAAAGCTGCAGCATGGGAAGGAAAACAAAACTAAGATGCTGAAAACCAAACAAAAAACCCCACACCAAACCCCAAACCCACTAGCAGTTTGGTGCCGTTACCTGCCCTCCCACTTCCCTGAATTACCTTAATCATATGAGGAAGAAGTCGTGGTCCCATAAATCCAGCCTGCTTACTATTAGCCCCCTGCTGACCAGGAGGGAATGAACAGGGATAAGATGGTGCTGGCAAGTAAAACGCACGTTCTCCAAGTGTCAAATCATAGCGCCTTCAGAAAAGAGCAGTGATCGGAGTTTAGTTTTTCTTTCAGCCTACTCTTGGATTAAATCCCATCCTATAATTTTAGAGGAACAGTTCATACGATATGGAAGCCTTCTCTACAGAAGGCTTCGCCAAGACTACAAACTGAAAAGGAGAGAACAGTCTTCCTACTAAGACTATCACTTTCAGAACAATCATTCATTCTTACACGACAGATGACCTTCATTTTTCTCCTTCTCTAAATTAGCCAGCTACAGGTAACACATAGATAGCAATTTACACAAGTGCTGCAGTTTCAGGCCAAGCAACAAAAGATAATAAATGACACAGAGAATTTCAGGTTAGACAGAACTGAATTAGACAAATAATAATCTTTCCCTGGGATAGCAAGAAAAACACTTGCAAAACAGAAAAATATCAATAACAGGAAAGTAAATCTCTTCTGAACACATGTTAAGATTTGTTATTACCTGATATAAAAAAGTATGTAAGCTTGCTGACCAAGAACTCTCTTAATGTCAGTACGGACTACTTTAGCATCATTCATCTGATACCAAAGTCCATTACCAGCCTGCAAATAAAGACAACCATTTCTTTAGGTGAATTGCACGTGTTCCAAATGAAATCACGGATAGGAACAAAATACACACGTGTCAAATAAAAATATAATGAAATCTTTTTCCCTAGAAACAGTAGCTGCTAGTCACGCTTTCACTGGTTTGCCAGCACAACCTTTACCCTGTTAGAAATGCTGTTGACTTCTACCTTTACATAGCATATATAGTGTCCTGAGTGACAGCTGACACCGTGATGTACCAGCACCGCGTATAAGGCATAGAGCAGTGGTTCTCCCATTGACTGTGACATGTAGGCTCTCAGGTCCAAATACTCCGGATATTTCACCACCTAAAGAGAGACCAAGAAGATAGAAAATTATCCCAGAGTACTTCGTGGACTAGCCAGAGAAAAACACTTCCAAAAAACACAGACTAGAATTTATTTCTAGAATATATTTCTAGAAGATATTTCTTGATTCACTACAAATAAGTCTTCCCATAAACAATGTTGAAGACTAGAAGTTGCAGAGAACTGTTTCCTGATGAATCAGCCTTCTCAGAGGAAAGCATATGCTTCTTGTCAAGCGGGAACTTTATTGATATTAAGAGAAAGAATAAGCCATAGTCGTTAGTCTACAATTACTGTCTGAAAATATAAACAACTTTCAGCTTTGGGGGATGTCCCATTACACAATGATATAGTTGCATTACAGTGGTAAATATACCTTGTTGATCTTTCCACCTGTGAAATCTGCAAATCTTTTCAGTGATATTGTGAGAACCTTGGAAGAACGGTGTATGGTAAATCTCTTGGATGCAGGAACCATCTTATTACACCTTAAAAACAAGCAGAGATAAGTGTTTGAAGGCATCTTCTTTTTTCGCCCCCAAAACAAACTCGTTTTAATGTCTCACGCATGCCTATGCTATTTGAATGACATTTACTTGCATAATAGGTTGGTCTTTTTTCTTTTCATAAACCCATGCACTGCGTGTCAGGTTTGTTAATACAGTGAAGAAGGTAAATTCTCCCAAAACCCCGGGCATAGCAGGAACAGGAATCTCTCACGAAAGGGTATTACCAGGTTGGATGGCAAGGTACCATTTCTTGGTCTACAAAAGTGGCTATTTGAACTCCAATCCTGGATACATTCTTTCAGCTTTCAAGGGAAATACAAATAATGAAAGTGGAACGAGAGAGCCTTGGTCCCCAGGACTAGAAATTGCAAATAATCTCCAACATAGGTCGTCTATCAACATCAAAAATACAACAGAAGCACATGGTCATTCTACAGGAGGGAGACATTTAACAGTAGGAAGTCTTCATGTACTGAGCTTGTCTGGAAAGACACTGAAACTGTCTGCCATCCTTTGAAACACAATAGTTCAGTTTGATACATTGCCCGCTCCAAGGTAGGACCTACAGTGTAAGCAGTGAAAATTAGCCACTAGCCCAGAGAACAACGGAAACTGGGCAGTTTACATCAAGAAAAGTACTGTCGAGAGCTAATAAATAGAAAGAACAAAAGTATCTCTTTTTGAATTCTGATGGCAAAATACGAGCCAGAGAATTGCAAACCCATAGGGAATGCCTCTGAACAAGACTTCCCCCCTCCAAAGAAACAAAAATCCAAGTGTTTTATAAACTTCCACAAAACTCGTAAGTAGATCCAAAGTTTAGAGGTAGTCCAACAGAGTCATGCAACATATAAAACTGACATCTAGGATTAAGACCTAATTCGTCAAAATCTTACTCGCTACATTTATAGCAATTCTCTCCACCCAGCTCTTCAGGTTTCACAAAGAGTTCCAGAGCTCTGGTAACAGATGAAACCGCCTAGAGGAGCGAGAAAGAAGAGCGTAAAGTCACCGTAAATTCAAAATTCCAGAGACGTACTAGTAGTTTGTAAGAGAATCTTACTAACATACTCCAGCGATCTACTATGAGCACTGTGAAGAAGGAGGCAGAAAGAGCATGCTCAGCATTGACCTCACCTGGAAGTCATTTGACTTCGGAACAAATACTTTTCCAGTAGCCTAGACAGCACCTATAGTGTGCTTTGTCATCAATACTGGGGACAAATTCATCAGTCTAACAATTAGATGTACATTGGGGTAGAACAACAGAGAAGTATGACAGCATTATAATTTTTGCAGAAAGAGAATTCTTTCCCCTTAAACCCAATGCAAATGTGGAGACTATTTACATGGGTTCCACAGAAGGACAAAGTCCAATCCACTTCCTTAGCACCACCAAGCTCTTACGTTTTAACATTATATGTGGTTTGGTTTTTTAAGGTAAACAAGTTTAATTTAGAAAGTTAGGCATGTACTTAAACATCATGAATTATATTTAGAAAACATCTTACCTTTATATCCAAAGTGATATCAAGAAATGCCTCATACGTATCCGAAACTGCTTTGCAATTCAAGCACTTCACTGGAAGCAAAATATAAATGCTTAACCTTATGTGAAGGAGACTAACTGTCCAAATTCAAGTTGTTGCCAGATACTACTTTAGACAAACTACAGACTGCTTTACTACCGACAAAAGACACAGATCAGTTCTAAGGACAGGAATATTTTTTAAAGTACCTCTCGATCTTAGAAATCCTCCAAATATTTGATGAATGATGGTGGTAGCTTGAGAAGATCTGTCCAATCTGGAAATAAATTATAATCAGACCTCAGAAGATTTAAGGCGCAGAGTTAACTCTTCAAAGAGTTTTATGAAAACTAAGGATGATGTAGACTTTCGTTGCTGATAGTAAATAAGGCACTAAAAGGTGCTAGAGATCATTTTTGATAGTAAATAAAGGACTAGAAGGGGCTAGAGAATGTATGAAAGTGAACTTGTTTATGCTTACTCAGTGCTTCCATTCAAGCACGCTTCCTGCATAGCATCAACAGTATAGCGCAAGAACTCGTGTGCGTCTTCTTGACTGCCAAAACGGAAATGTTGTCCTATTCCTAAAGAAGAAGATGATAGTATTCACCTCATTTAAAAATGAAATCATTCTTCTATTTCTAAAATCTCTCTTCTTTCTAGTGTTAAAACCACTTATACACATCAAATAAGTATTTGAAGATTACAAGCTATCGAAAAGAAACACATCTGAAGCCACTTACGACTGAGATTACTGATAACATGCGTAGGCTCGATGGCATCAACAGTGCAACGCAGGGCCTGGTTAATGTGAGTCTCCATTGTGCACATCATGCAAAAATCTTGTTCACGACCTGAAGAGTGAAAGAAGAAAGCATCCCAGTCCAGCAAAATATCCATAACTACAAACAAACATCTAAGTAAAATTTAAACTATAGATACGATATCCACTCTCCTTGCTACATTCTATTCTCCCAAGATGCCAATGTCCCAACAGTCTTGTAACATTTCATTTCACACAACTTTACAGAATAAAAGTATCCACTAAGCCTGTATTCAAATGCATTTTGTGATGAGAAATCTAAAAGACTACTGCAAAGTCACATTTGTAAAGGCTGACAGGAATGTGAACTCCACAGGCTGAAAAATGTATTACTCTCTAAAATTACTACTAAATGCATTACTGTCCAATGCACTTCATTATTCCCACGAAGCAATAAATGATCCTTTAATAAATACATAAATAAATAAATTCATTCATTAAACAAACAGTGCATTAATTGCACTCCGTATGCTATTCGGAGCCCACTGCTAATACAGTGCTCAAAGCCAGCTTCTACAGGTAAAATCAGGCAAATAAGCTTGTCTCAGAATCACTGCTGTTCTTTCACCTTCAGAGCTGTCCAACAGATTTGAAATACTCTTAGAAAGTACTCACATGACTGGCCGTGCTCGAGAGAAAGCATGTAATTGGCAAGTGGGGGTGTGTAGGTCAAACACTGTAGAGTAGCATTAAGAAAACATGTGTTGCCAAGATTGTACAGGCCAACTCCAACACTTTGTGTTTCTCGCCAATCCATACAAATCTTCTCAGGTGGAAAAAGAATGCTCTGTGGTGGAGCAATTCCATCATTAACGACTGCAAGAAAGTTAAATTTAAAAAGAGATTTTGTTTGTTTGTTTCTAAGGAAGGTATTTAAAAAAATACTATTCTGCAGGAGCACCTAGAGGAGCTAGCTACAATCCAAGCCAGAAGAAAATTATTGCAGACAGCTTTAATACCGCCAAATTCAAATTGGCTGGTCAACACAATGTTTTGGGGAAAAAAAAAAAAAAACAAAAAACCAGCTTTCGTCAACCATTTTAATTTTTCTAAGGCAAGGCTAACTGCCATTCTGTTTGCAGTACCTAATGCCAAGTTCCTCTCCATCTATAATCTTTAACCTGATTAACTCAACTACTGTTTTTTTCCTTATTATAACTTAAACCACAAGCTTAGACTTGAAATTATACGGAAAAAAGGTAAAAACTAGTAACTAGGAATGACGGTACCCCTACAGATACCAGATCTTTTCCTGAGCAATGTTATCATTCAAAAAACGTGTGAAAAATGGAAGCTGTGAATAGCAACAATCAAACACTTTTCTTTGCAAAACGGAAAAGACATGGATGAATCTGTGCATTACAAAAAGCTCCCCATATTTCTCTGTTGACTGTAAATATATCAAAATTAATTTCTGTAACATCAGTCACTTCAGTTGCCTTAGGGGATTCGCTTTTGAAGTCTTTGTTCACACTAGTCCCCTTCTCTATCAGTGCAACAAGTAAGAACTGCATTTTCTACTTTTGCTTTGAAGAAAATGGAGTCAGGATAAAGCTCACACTTACTTAGATCTCTTGGGGCAAAAGCCTTAGATTTTTCAGATGATCTACAGTAAATAGCACCTCCACGTCCTTGGGCCACAGAGACTTGGCTTGAATCTTCTGCAGGCGGTATCTGGCCCCAGTTTGCAGTGCGTGACATCAGTATTTTAGTACTTGGTTTCTTGGATTTGCCAGACCGCCTTGAAGAGGGCTTTTTAGACTTTGAAGATTTGGGCTTCTTAACTACGGTCATTGTTGACATCTGCGACAGAGACAGAAGTTCTGGTTGACGTAAGAATATCAAGAAGCATTCCAAGAAGAAAAGAATAGCAGAAGTCCTGTCACTTAATCTCAAAGAAACAGCCTTAAGAACTAAATCGCTGGTATGAATGATTTAAAAAGAATCCCCAAACTAAACACACAAAGTGAAAATTTCCATCTAAACTCTATTGGTATTACTTTTAGCTTCTGCAGAACTAGTGGCTGATGCCATTTCTTTCACTTCCGTAGGATTTTAATCCATTACAACTCTGGAGTCTTTTTAATATAAAAATGTAGAAGACATTCTCTGAGGGGAATCAGTTATTTATTGATTTCCAGAGTTGCACAATTATCTGTTAATTATTACCTATGATCTAATAGGTAATTGTTGCAATTATCTATTGCTGGCGTTAGTAATGGAACACTATTACTTCACTGCCTGCGTTTTTCTGTTTCGTGTGCACAAAGGTACCCAGAACTCACTGCTCCTTTTCTTCTGTCTTTCCAGGGATCGCCCTCTACCTCACTGTCTACTGCACCAATCATGAGGGGTTTGTTGTTATTCTATAATGAGCCTAGCTTTTAAATACACCTTTTCTGGGCGTCACTTTGTGATAGCAAGTTAATTTGTGAGGGCTCCTCAGTCTACATCATGTGGTCGCTTTTTCCAGGTGAAAAAGCGGAGCCGTAAGTGGCAGTACACTAAAGCCCTGGCATGTTGAGATCCAAGAAGAGAGATGTTTGGCCCTCCTTCTCACTCCTGGGAACCATATACCTCAAAACCCACAGAGGATGGGCTATATCTCAGAGAAATCTTGGGAAAGGAGAGCATGAAGAGCACGTTTGCAAATTTATTTCTCCCTGGGCTTCTTCTGCTTCTCCACGAAATACGAGTTTGAATATAACTTTGGCAGCAGTACTTCTGGTGTTTTACTCCTACCACATTTAAAACTCCTACAAAAAACTGAAACGTTAGACTAAAAAGCAGCTCTTTCCGTTCTGCTTTGTAAAGTTGCACGTTTTCCTCATGCAAAACAACAGGGCAATGTAAGCTAGAAACGGAAATGCTGAATGTAAAACAAAACAAAACAAACCTCAGCCCTCCAGGACAAAAGCCAATAACTGCTACAAAGTCCTTTTTAAAATGCTGATTAGGTTTCAAGGTGATACCGCTTTAAATAAGCATAATTGTGTGTCCGTAGGCAGAAGCATCCATGACAGGATGAACTTCTATACTTCATGTTTTGTTACTGTCTTACTGTAGCACACAGGGACTTGTTACCTATAGGGAAACCACTAACCTAATGGAGCGTTTAAAACATAAGCTAGTTTGTTATACCAAAATGACTGAGAGAACAAAGCATAAAGTGCTTTCAGATTTCTAGCACGCCTTGATTGCTATCCATTAAACTTCAGACACGTTAAACAAAACACAGTAAATAAGAAAACTCCTAGTCCCACAGCTGGCAAATTATGTGCAGAGGTTGAAACTAGAACTTTTTTCCCTTGACATTTTACATTTAAGATTAATTTTAAATCCATTTTATACACACTTTCCATTCCTGAAAAAACAATACGCAAACCTGAAAAATGCATTTACACGAGAAATGAAGTCGTCCTTGTCCGACTGGAAGACTAAGGTGACAGCTCCTGGGCTCAGGGATTTTCAGATAAGCTCCGATCTTCACCAGTGACAGCTCCTTTTTTCGGATTGAAAGAGAAAATGTTTCAGCAACACACTGAAAACACACTTAAGGGACAAGAAACAAAATTAAGACTGTAGTGAGAAGGAGAAAAGAAAAACAACACTGGGGAAGAAAGGAAAAGGTAAAGGAAAAAGGAAAAAGGAAAAAAGCCTTGATCTTTATACTGACCAACGAGATAAGCCTTACACATTTTTAAGTTTATTTTTGACAACTGATTGAGGCGTTACCAGGTATTAAGTACGATTCAAGAGCAAATATTAACACTAGAAAGAAGAAATCCGATCCACCACCACTGTTTCAAAATACATCCATTTCTAATGTGGAGATAACGTCTCTCTGACAAGGTAGTAGAAAAACTGTAAATACCGACAGAGCTTCCTCTCCCGATGTTCCATATACATACCGATGCTGTTCCTACACCTACGCTCTGAGCATAAATTTATGTTGACATGAGTATCGGGTGTTACTCCTCTCTTTGTTTGCCTTGAGAGACACACCTCTTGTCCACTGAAAAGTAAACTCAAGATTCCAGATCAGTTAAGACAGTTGCTATCCCCCCATTCAGAGTTCTGCAGCAGCACTGTTCAGATGTGTTTAGCAGTCTCTTTAGAAAATGTTATCACTTAGGACCTGCTTCTCAGTAGGTACACGTTTGGCCTCCGCTTAGCAGAGAGTCAATCCCAGCTTAAGCTTTCGTACAAGAGCCCCTTCACAAAACGGACTTGGGCCCTGACATAACTGAGCTTAACCTTTAACCTTGAAGCTTCCTTAAAGAAGGAAGCAGCACCCAGGCCAGGAAATAGAAATTAATCGTCACTTTACCCTGAAACGCAGTGAGCTATTCTGTGCTGGCAGGATTGCTGCCGGGCTGGCCGACGAGGCGGCGGGCAGCTCCCCGGGGCCACAGGGCCTGTCACAGGGAGCCGCCGGAGGTCTCCAAGGTCCGGGAACAGCGGCAACAGCGGCAACAGCGAGGACAGAGGGGACAGCAGCAACAGCAGCAGCCACCTCAGCCAGGGCCGTCTCCACAACCGCCAAAACGGTCTCGGAATGCTGCCGAACTCGGAGCTCCAGCGTGACGCCTTTTGAACCTGGCCGCTGGAAGGACCTGCTTTTTGACTCTCCTTCTCTTCACTAGGAGCATGTTCCCTCGTGCTTTGGTAATGCTCTTTCTCAGTGTTTTTAGTCTTGTCCTTTCTACCTTGGCATCTCTCTGCAATAGCTGAGGAGGAAAGCTTTTTAGAGCTACATTCAGTGTCACACTTGAGAGAGGAAGTTTGCCGCAATTTCTCACCAGGCTCAGAAGACTCTTTGCCGTACAAAACGTTTTCTTTTGAAATAAGGTCACGTTCTTTTGATCTTCTTGGTTTCTCCTTGTCTCCACTGTCATCACATTGGTACTGTGCGAGGTATTCATCCTTCCCAGTAGATTTCGGAGGGTCCGCGACACTGCACAAAATAAAATCACATTTCTCACTTCTGCTGAAGGACGTGAAGATTAACAGTAAAACCTTCCAAAGGCAAACAAACAAACAAAAACCTCCAGACTACAGGAACACTCGCAAAGATATGCCATTTAGAAACCTCTCCTGCGATTAGGACACCTTCTCCAGCTCCCAGAGAAAGTGTTTTTTCCCCTCTTGCTTCTGAAGCCATTGCACTAAAAAAGCACACGCATCTGTCTCCCTCCACATGCTGCTGCTCTGAATAAGAGCCAGAAGATTCAAAACCACCCTATTTGGTCTCCCCACATAGCCGAAAAAGACACCAGTTGAAACAGAGTTTTCTACCTCTCTCCCAGGAATTTACATTCACATATCTTGTGACTGCAAAAATAGAAGGCGGGGCTCAAAAGGAACAGCCAGTGTTGGAAATGAAAAAAAGCAGCCCGTTTCTTCAGAGTCTTAAGCCTATGCTACTAGGAAAACAAAACAAAACAAAACAAAACAAAACAAGAGGAGAGGAGAACAACAGCGGGAAATTTACCTATTCTCCAGGTGTTCAATTGCAAAGCCTCCTCTGGAGGATCAACAGCTGTGAATTCAGCGTGCTTAGGAGAAATCAGATCTACGTCTGAACCACAACTATTTCAGTAGCATCACTAACTTATGTTACTCTGAAGAAGCAGTCAGCACCGTTTCTATGTTAGGAAATAGCTGAACAGTCTGTTATTCACAGGAATTATTCAGGCAGGCTTCTTTAGGAAGGCTGGGTTTCACTAGAACATTGCTCCGCAAGTCCCTTCTATTCCTTTTCCCCTTAGAATCTGGGGATGTTTCAGCTAAAAAGGAGGGCAGAAACACTCTCCGTAGGTCTCCACCATGTAGTAAAACAGTGCTGTGTACCTGGTTAACTTCTGCAGCCAGCAAAGCATTGCTATTTGCAGCAGTGCCCTGACCCCAGCCTCTTGCTGAGCTCCGTCCTGTGCTGCTCGGATGCTCCCGCTGCTCAGACACGGGGGCTTAGAGAGCCACCGGGCCAGCACAAGCCCCCGAGCTCACTGTCAAACTTCACTTTTGGCATCTTTCACTTCACCATCGCCGCCGGACGAGGAGCCCAGCAATGCCTGACGCCGCTCCGGGCTCACCTAAACGCGGGGCAGGAAATTCAGATTCAAAGCTGCGAAGGTTTTTCTTAGTGAAAGCATGGAATGAGTGGCCATCGGTGACTAACCTTACAGGAAGGCATTCACTTTGTGAATGCTGCAGTGAGTGAAGACTGAAGGCGTTTTCTGAGTGACCTAAGGAGAGCCCTCCCCGAAAAGCAGGACGTTTTATTGTCTATGTAACATCTCCTTTGAAGGCTCGAGCATGAGATACACCAGGTTTAAAATCTCAAGACACGGATCTGCCACCACAGAAGCAATACATTTCATCTACTAAGCCTAAATACCGTATTTTGCCTCCTCTGTAGGTTTAAAAAAACACGGCCATGCTCGAAGGAATGCATTCTCAGATATTCTACGTATTTACAGTGCTTTAATTAATACCACAGACATGTTGTGCTGTTGAGGGGAATTTGCAATTACATTTTCATTTCCAACCAAACGCAGCCTGACACAAATTGGGAGCAAAAGGAACTAATCATCTGGAAGCCGGGATATGCATCATTCGCCATTTTCTAAGAAAATGACAAAAATATAAAACCCCAGCAGTCTGAGAACGTGAGCGCTGAGGTAAAGGCCTGATCAAACAAACGCACACAACTATGATTTGTCCTTTTAACTCAGCAAAAGTCTGCAAACTGCCATGGTAGCAAATGAGGAGAAGGAGCTGGTATTTACAGAAGTTGCAGCTGAAGATTCAGATAAACCATTCGGGTCGATGCTCCCTTCCTGCAGGTTTAAGCTGCGGTCACATCGCCTATTTCAAACCCTTTTGATTTCTACCAGTCACCCCAGATCCCACCTATTTTGCACGTTTTCCAATCAATGAATTCGCTACATGATTTCTGGGGCAGAAGAGCAGGCCTGGTGAAGAGGAGCATGCCTGGTGCCATCATTCAATCAAATCAAAAGCGTCCAGGAGAAGCCCGGGGTGTGGTACTCACAGGGAATGTTTGCGAGCGGCCAAGTTCAGCAGAAGAGAATAGGCAGGACTGGAAGCCCAGGGGAACGAGATGCATCTGTTGTTGCAGGCAGCCCCAGCAAAATGTTACAGCTTCACTAGCCTGGGGCATGATCCCCCCCTTCCCTTTTCACAGCCAAGTACAATATTAGCTTGCCTTTTCTTTTTTTTTTTTTATTATTATTATTATTTTTATTTCTTTTTGCCATCGTCAGGCTGAGGCCGGCTGAGAATATTTTGTGTCTAGACTAATAAATGTTTGTGCAGATTTTACAAGAGCGGCTTATGGGAACAGAATCCACTTTTTGTTTTCTGCTGGAGGAAAAAAAATAAAATAAAAATAAAGGAGGAGCATTAAAAGCAACCAAGCACCCCCGTGCATTTGTTTGAAATTGCATATTACGGTGCTGCTATTTTATGTGCAATCAATACATAATTTGGAAGAAAAAAATGCTTTTAAAATTCAGAGCTATCCCTGAGCAGCTAAGGTTCTCTTGGAAACTGAAGGAGGAGTCTGAAATTATTGTTCTTTTGTTTGCCTCCCCCAGTGGGAAAGGCAGCACACAAGTAGAAACCACTGTGCTTTGAGGCGGCATGAATCATTAAGAATAAAGATCCCCCCCCATTTAAACATGAGATATTAAAACTGAATCTAGGACAAAGGTAAACTAAACAGACTCCTTCCTTCCCAGGCAGTCAGTGGGTTAAATCAAATATCAAAGGGGCAACATCAACCTTATAACTTCCTCTGCCGAAATTAAAAAAAAAAATAAAGGTAACTTCTATTTTGCCTGCCCCGACCCCAATCGCATCGCCCAAATGGGTGCAAACTGCTGGGATATGTGAGGGCCCAAGCCTACATTTTCCCTTTTTCGTATTTGTTGGAGGAGGGCGGGGTATCTCCAGATGAAATGGCTGACCGAGCTTTTTATTTCCTCGCTTTGGGTGGAAATGACTGAATCTTTCCAGGCAGCGGAGCAGTGCTCGACCGGCTCCCTCGGCCTCCCCGCGTGGGAAGAGCTCTGCCGGGAGCAGCCCGCGTAACCCTCAGATGCCAGCCCCATCAGGATTAGGTCCAGCAATGGGATGTTGGCTCCTCTAAGTGAGGACGCATCCTCTCGAAACACATACACAGAGATTTAAATGAGATATTCCCAAGAACACCTGCCTATTCTTTCAGCACGTGTGCAAAGAGTAAATTCATTTTACTTCATTCCTCTTTTTCTCAACTCTCCCCTCCTTCCTCTGGAAGGAAACAGCCAAGCAATATTAGCAGGGCCTTCCTTTTCCCCTGGTGGAGTCCAAGAACGCGAGAACTGAGAAAAGCGACTTGTCAGGAATCAAGTTTAAGAAGAGTGTTTGTGGACTGCGAGGTAAAATACCGGAAGCTGTAATCAGAAACACAACTTTTAACTAAAAAAAGCTTCTTTCCATTGTAAATTATTCCAGTTAGTGAAATAACAAATTAGTTCTCTGCTCAGCCACAGCCTCCTCCACCAAATTTAAGTAAAACCTGCAAAGAAGTCAAAGTTGTAAAACATTTGTCAGATGCAAGGGGCAGCGTTGCGTGGGTTAGCATCACGCTCAGATGCCCACAGTACCAACAGGTGCTTTCTTTCCAGAGGCACTGGCTCCTCCACGAGTTCCCCGCACGAAGAACTGAAGAAGCTGCAGGCAGGGTGAGCCTTCCTCAGTCCTCATCCTCACAGCAAGGAGTACTGGGGACGGGGAGCTGTGTTTCGGCTTGCTAAGAAGCAGAAACCCCCCGAGTTTTCAGACGGGCTCCGCTCAGCTCCCCTTGTGACTGCTGCTCGGGACACGACCCTGCCTTGCTCAGCACCCTCGACTCCAGCAGGTGCTGCTGCTGGCAGCTGCCCTATGTATACAAAAAAAGAAGAAACCAACACAGTATTTTCCTGCTTTTAAGTATATCCCAAAGATTTACTAGGCATTGTGACCTTCTGCAGAAGCCCAAAGCTGTAACTAAGGTTTGTGGGGTGTAGAGGGGCTGGGGGCTAAACAAGGCCAAGAAGAGCCACATCTCCTCCCCGTTTGTCTCCCCTGTACTCTTTTTAGGACATCCAACATTCCCAGATCTCGTTTTGTCCCAGTGACCAAACAGGAGCCTGGCACTCATGCACTACGCCTTAAAACCTCTACAAACCGTGCGCCTAAGTCACAGCACTCATTATAAGCCGGCAGCTCTTTCTGGTCTCACAAACTATATGTGGCTTGAGAGATGCTCTCCAGATTCAGGGCGCTGAACACCTGCAGCCTTTGCCATAACCATGACAAAGTTCAGGAGCTCCCTGCTGGCTCCAAGGCTGGCTCCAGCAGCGGCTTCAAGCTGTGGGTCAAGAAGGCCAAGACACCCAACGAGAACCTGCAACACCAAGTGGCTTTCTGGAACGGCTCCAAACACAACTGGAAGCCTGTTGGTTTTTTTGGAAGTGAGCTCTTGTGGACCTGTTAGGTGCAAGCAGAAGTCAAACTCTCAAAGCATGTTTGCATCATTAAGCTCTCCATGATCTATCTCCAAGGTCTTCTAAGAGCTAGTAGCAACGTGGTCAGAGTTCTTGCCTGTTTTTCCCTTCACGTTCTTCCACGTCAGCAGCCCTGTGCTCCCTTTGGGCTGACTTCCAGAGCTGGGTAGAAAGGATCCCCTGGAAGCAGAGATGCTGCTTTATGCAACACCTTGCAGCTCACTGCACTCTGAAGGGTACACGAAAAGAGGTGAGTGGTCCTGGTGTGGTTCCTTCCAGCTCTCAGAAAGGCAAGAGAACTGGAAATGAACCATCAGCCAAAGGGAGGCACGGCGCAGCCTTGCGAAATGCCATCTGGCTGCTACAGGATAAGGAAAGGAGGCATTTTTGGTGGCTCCCATCTCCACAGAAAAAGAAACAACTATTTATGCAGCAGAGTGGTTGGAGTATTTCAGGAGGCCCTGAGCTACCCCAAAAACCAACAACAAAACCACAAACCAACCCGAAACCAAACCAAACTAACATGATGGACTGCAATAAAAGATGAACATCAGAATTAATACTACCAATGACAATAAAGATGTTGAAAACTTGAGTCATCACATCCCTTGTGTAGACTGCAGGAGGAAGCACCTTTAGTGCCTGATGTGACAGTGTCAGAAAGTTAATTAATAACACCACAAAACTGGATTCCTGTGAGCACACACTCGGCAAAGGTGATACAACCGACAGCCGGACTTGAACACTGATACTGGTACCTGACTGGGAAACAGCGAGGAAACAAAGGGAGGAGGGGAAACCGTGCTATCCTGAAAATTGCATCACTTGTTTACAAGTCACCGGCAACTCCGAGGCAAACCATCTCGGGCATTTATGGATCAGTGACCTCACGTCTCTGGCACAGGACGGAGAGGGAATACCGACCGCTATTCACAGAAGGGAATAGCGCGTCCAGGCCCTCCTGCACTCCACCAAATGTGGTCAGAATGTCCCCTCCCCTCATCACCCCAAAACTTATCACGTAGGACTTCTATTAAACAGACCCCAAAGAGCTCGTTCTGTCAATTTTGCAACAGGCTCAGCATTTCTCAAAATTAGAGAGGCTAACTTCATAATATACAAAAATACTGCATCTGGCACAGGGGAATTCTCAGCTAGACTTCAGCCTTGAGACAAAGCGAAACTGACCATAGAAATAGAGATTGGCCAGAGCTCAGCCACAAGAGAGTATGCCTCCGTTATATTTATTATGTGCAAACAGAACTAGAAAAACAGTTTACACTGACTTGCTGCTTTAGAAGTTAGTTCCATAAAGATGGAAGAAATTCTCAACTCAAACTTGAAGAAAGCATCAGACTTCAAAACCAGTCGTAGATCTTTGAAGTAAGACTGTTATGAATTCAGAAGTCACATCCAAACAAAAAGATCATTTATATTAATGGTAACTAGATTAAAAAAAAATTAATCCTGTCCCTCAGGCTTTGTAAGTGACTGGGGGAAAAACAGCGCAAGGATAGTAATAAGCCTAAGTGAAACACCACAAACTGCTAAGGGAAGCAAAAGACCCAAAGAAACAGCCTTTTTGGTACATTAGGAACAAAAGGAATCCTAACAACAGCACAAAGTCCATCACTTGACAGAAATTCTTCAGCGTAGAGAAATTTACAAAAGGCAGAACCGTTCAAAACCAAGCTCTAACAGGCTCCAGGGACGCATGGACACGCAGCAATAAACATCGGTTTTCCCAGTAATAACCAGCAGAGATAAATGACGACAATTACGGCTAGCAAACGGAGCGCTGGATGCAGCTGAAGCAGGCACAGGTCATCGAGGGCTTGGCAAGAGAAGAGAGAGCCCAGGAGAGCCACAAGAAGCATTCAAGGAGTAGGAAAGCCTCACAAAGAGAATGCGTGCCCTACCTCCAAGTGTTATGTCTCAAACTTGTCTTTGTTAAACAAGCACAGTGCACAGGTGCTTTACGGAAATGCAAAGGGCTTTTTGGCTGAGGAAAGCTAGTAAGACTGCCAGCCTGAAGTTAGCAGTCACCTCGTTTAGAAAAAATGGCACCTCCTTCTAACGAGCTCCGGAGAACCCAATTAACAGCGTAACTGGAAGAGGCTGCCTTGCTGGCAATGTTTCAAGATGGTAACAAATGGGTTTTCTACATAATGTCTGCTTGTTCGGGGAGGTTTGGACTTACAGCCTATGGCATTTAGGTCCTGGGGTTTGCCTCATACAGGTTGTTCTCCACAGCTGGACCAGGTTCCTCAGAGCACCCACCAGCTCCTCGTGCGTGAAACCCCTCTGAGCAAACACCAACACAGCACAGGCTGCTGCTTAACACCAGCAGCGCAGCTTTCCAAACTCCCCTCTCCTTTCCCCCTCCAGCGGGCTGCTCGTGTTCACCTCAGGCCTTCCACAACAAAGCCCCCTTTGCACGGATCGCCGTGCACTTTGACAGCCCCAAGGCGCTCTCTGGGGCGCCTGTCCCGGCTGGGACCGCCACCTCAGCCTTGACTCACCCTTCAACGAAGCCAAACTCCTCCGTCAAGCCTGACAGGGAGCCCCAGCACCTACCGGGCAGCGCTGACAGCCGCAGCCTCTCCGCTCCCTCAGCGCCCCGCCGCCGCCTCCATTAGGTGCCTCGCCCCGCCGGCTGCCGATCTCCAGCGCCGCGCAGCACCTGGGGGTCAGCCGGGCGTCAGGGCGGCCCCTGGTACCGCAAAAGCCCCCGGCACCGCAAAACCCCCCGGCAGGGCTGGGGACATGGCCCCGCTCCCCTCCCACCGCCACACCGAGCGCGTGTGTGTATATATAGAGGGGGGGGGAGCCCGGTCTCGGCTGGCTCCGTCCCGTTTCAAGGCACGGAAAGCGAAGTTGCTTGCCCTGCCCGTGTGCCCCCCATACCCCCGGCTCTGTCACAGCCCAACCGCGCCCCGTTCCCCCCTCACAGAGCCGGGGAAGGGGTGCTCGCAGCCGCCCCTCTTCTCAGGGCCGGCCGGGGGAGCGCCTCGCCTTCTCCCCGGGGGTCTCCCGTGGCCGCTTGGGGTCGCCTCCCGCAGCCGCCTCGCCCCCCTCTCCTCTCAGCCCCGCCGCCTGCCTCCTCCTCCGCCGCCGCCGTTTTGTGTCTCTGGGAGTCGTCCGCTGCCGGCGGGGCGGGCGCTGAGCCGTCGCCGAGTCCCAGCTCCGCCGGCCGCCCGGGCCCTCGCCTCGCAGCCCGCGGCACCCACTCGCATCCTCCTGGCACCTCGCAGCTTCCCCCCCCGTCCCCGGGAGGGTTTGAGAGCCGGGCAGGGCCAGGCAGCGGCGGGCCGCGGTGCCTCAGCCTCCCCCAGCAGGGAGCGGGGCGGAGCCACTCCGCCCGGCAGGCGGCGGCCGGCCCGGCCCGGCTCGGCTCGCCTCGGCTCAGGGCATAAAGGCGCTGAGGGCGCCCGGCTCCCCGACCTCGGCTTCTTCTCCAGCCCCGAGTTCCCCTCAGGTGCCCGCTGCTGAGGGAGGAATGCCCTCCGGGGCTGGCTGGGACACCCCCAAAACCTTTGGAGAAAAAACAAACAAACAGCGAACAAACAAAAAACCCACCCCCAACCCCCTTTTTTTCCACCTCCAAGTTGAATAAAGAGGAGCTCTTCCTTCAGTACGTGTCCAGATATCTTAGTCTACGCTTCGCTTTAACTCCCACTACGTACTTCTCTTCAATACCACTGCTTTTAGCAATGTTTTTACCTCAGACGCTAAAAGTTGATCTTTTCCCCAAGTCAGAAAAACCAGAATGGGGCTTCTGGGAACCCTTAGCTGTGACAGCTGTTCATGTCCAACCTAGATTTACTCCTTTATATATATTTAACTGTGAAGGTCTTCTTCTCTCCAGACTAATAACGGGGAGAAGTTTGCCCAAAACTTTGAAGAGCAAAAGTTTTGATGCCAGGAACGCTCCTGCTTCCTCGTTGCCTGTCATTCCCTTTTAAGTATGAAATTTTCCAGTTGCAATGCAATGAGCTGACTGTGGTTCCAGAGGTAAAGATGCATTTAGGATACCAGGTTTTCAACATCGTCTTGAAGTGGATAAGAAGAAACACATTTTTGCCTCAGTGATATTTTTTTTTCCTCTCCTTTGCCTGGAGATGCAATGAAAGCTTCCTGTTGTCCGCTCAACACAGGCATCTTCTTCACGGTAGCTTTTTAAATACAGTGCTAACAACACAGCTCTTTGTACCCTTCTGTACATCTACTGAAACGCAGATTAGGTGCCAGGCGTAGGTCAGTCTTGGAAAAAGCTGCCACCCCTAACACACTGACGGAAACGTCGGCATTGAGTTGCACCTGGCTCACGATTTGCCAGTGTTTGCCTAGAAAGCTCCATGGTTTATATAGCATAGATAGATCCTGAAACAATTGAGAAAAGTTAGACTTGGAGCACTGTGTCCAGCAGTTCTGGGCTCCCCAGTACAAAAAAGACAGGGGTCTCCTGGAAAGAGTCCAGCAGAGGGCAACAAAGACGATAATGGGGCCTGGAGCATCTCCCCTGTGAGGAAAGGCTGAGAGACCCGGGGCTGTTCAGCCTGGAGAAAAGACTGAGAGGGGATCTCCTCAATGTGTATAAATATCTGAGATGTGGTGGACAGAGGGATTTGGCCAACCTCTTTTCAGTGGTTTGTGGGGACAGGACAAGGGGCAATGGCCACAAAATGGAGCCCAGGAAGCTCCGCACCAACATGTGAAAGAACTTCTTCACGGTGAGGGTGACGGAGCACTGGGACAGGCAGCCCAGGGAGGTTGTGGAGTCTCCTTCTCTGGAGATATTCAAGGCCCATCTGGATGCCTACCTGGGCAACCTGCTCTAAGGAACCTGCTTTGGCAGGGGAGTTGGACCCGATGATCTCTGCAGGTCCCTTCCAACCCCTACAATTCTAACAAAAAGGACTGGTTCATATTCATACTGGTGCCACAGTGGTGGAAGACGATTATTAGACTGGCCTAGAAACCTGAAGTAATGTGCTCAGGAGTGCTAGCTAGTATCCCAAAAACTCAGCCCTGTAGAATGCAGTCACGGGAGAAAGATGACAATGCACTTACAACAGATTAGGAAAAAAGCTAGGAAGCAGAAATGGATATTTTTATGGTGTACTCTTTTGAGCACCTCAGAAGTTCTTGTCACCTGTCTTGTCTGTGATTCCTCAACTTCATGTTCATTATATAAAGGATTTCTCAAAAAGTCATTTTAGAGAACAAGAAAAGCAAACCATATACACAATCCCATTAAAAATGTCAAGCATAGATAAAAAACATCATACGATGGGTGAGCAATGTCTGACGGGTAGGGCTCAGAGGGTTATGGTAAATGGGGCTACATCAGGCTGGTGGCTGGTCACCAGTGGGGTCCCCCAGGGCTCCGTTTTAGGGCCAGTTCTTTTCAATGCTTTTATAAACAATTTGGATGTAGGACTAGAAGGTGTTTTGAGCAAATTTGCTGATGACACTAAACTTGAAGTTGTTGACTGTTGAGGGTGGAAAGGCCTTGCAGAGAGATCTGGACAGATTGGAGAGCTGGGCGATCACCAACCGCATGAAGTTTTACAAGAGCAAGTGCCGGGTCCTGCACCGGGGACAGGGCAACCCTGGTTATATGTACAGACTGGGCGATGAGATGCTGGAGAGCAGCTCTGCAGAGACGGATCTAGGGGGGTCGTGGTTGACAGCAAGTTGAGTATGAGCCAGCAGTGTGCCCTGGCAGCCAGGAGGGCCAACCATACCCTGGGGTGCATCAAGCACAGCACTGCTAATCGGTTGAGGGAGGTGATTGTCCTGCACTGCTCCGCGCTGTGCGGCCTCACCTCGAGCACTGTGTGCAGTTCTGGGCACCACAGTACAAAAAGAACATTAAACTGTTGGAGAGTGTCCAGAGAAGAGCTACGAAGATGGTGAAGGGCCTTGAGGGGAAGACATATGAGGAGCGGCTGAGGGCACTGGGCCCGTGCGGCCTGGAAAGGAGCAGGCTGAGGGGAGACCTCATCGCGGTCTACAGCTTCCTCATGAAAGAATCATAGAAACACAAGGTTGGAAAGGACCCACAAGATCATCTAGTCCAACCATCCTTCTATTACCATTACTACCTATTACTAAAATAGCAGTAAGCACAAATGAAAGCTTAAGAACACTTTCTATTACTATAAAAATAAATAATTTGTAATACATGGTTAGTAATATTTAGCAAACAGTGTGCTACCACCATCACAACGGCCTATTACCCCTTCTAGCTTCAGAGGCATCCTTACACATCCAAAATAGAGAGGAGGATATAAACTATATGGATCTCTCTCAGCAGTGGTTTCACAACAATTAGAAGGAAGAAACAGTTGCTGAGAAGCCACAACAAGCTCAAGTTAATTTCTGGACTTTGAATAATTACTCCTTAAGTTCTCTCTCTCTCCATACAGTAGAGCACGCTCCTGACTAACTTGTACAGTGCACTCTGAATAGGAGAGATTTGTTTGCCTAAGCTAAAGGAAGAAATAGAAAACCAAGAAAGCTACTTAACTTTTAACACTTAAATTAAATGTTAAGTTACAAAAGTTCACAGGCCATGAGATAACATAAATAAATCCCTTCTCAAGCTAAAAGATCTCATTTTTTTTTTTCAGGAGCGGCCTCCCTGAATCTAAATAATCCTCTCACAGGCAGAACAGAGTGTCCGTTCTAACTCTTTATCACATGTGGAAGAAGAGATCGAGATGACCAGTGCCTAAAAAAAAGAGGCACTCTCTTTTCAAGGCAGACTGATCGGCACAACAAATTTCATCTGTTCTCAAGCACAAGCAACTCTAAGATAAATGGGTTCAAGGATCTTCAATGTGAAGAGTGAATATCCAAGCGTATACTGGGAACACCTGACTTGGACCATGGACGCCTCACACAGATTTCTGAGGAGTTCGGACAACTCCGAAATCATCTTTTACAGGAAGAGACCAGAGAATTTGACTCAGTGTAAAACTGGCACAGGCAGAAATCTCCCCAATTACAGATACTCAAGCGCATTAGTTAAAAAGAGATTAGAGTGTGACTAGAGAGAAGTCTCAAACTCTTGTTATATACTTAAATTTCTCTCCAAGGATGGAACAACTGCTATCACCGTGCATGACTGGCTGTAGAGGGAGAGAGCGAGTGAAAGACTTAGAAAAGCACCTTCCCTTCGTAGTCCTCCCGCTCCCAAAATGGTTCCCAAGGAAAACTACTGACAGACTAAGGTTAACTGCTTTGAAAGGGCTGTGTGGGTGGACCCATTGTCTTCAAGTTCAAGCTTTTTCCTGCAGAAACTGCCAACAGTTATGCCAAATATAACAATTGTTTTGCAAGGTGGATAAACGTCTTCCAGACTGAAAGGGAGAAGTCGTACTGTTGTTGTCTGTGCACAGACAGCTAAGCAGTGAAGAGCAATGCTAAACAACCACGATACCCCAGAACACACAAATACTGCGTAACAGTGACAGAAAGTGCTAGAATTCAAAACAAAAATTACCTCCACCAAATCGGTTTTGTCGTAGTCTTCTCTCTGGTTGTAAATACACTGATTAATGACGCCATATACTTTTTCCAGGTGATAAATGTCAAATCCCTTCGTTATCTCAGTGACAAAGCATAACAATTTCTGAAGACAACAATGGAGCAAAACAACAACTTTGAATACGCTCTATATGTTTTCGGAGGTTGAACAGTAACAATACAAATGAGAGCCTACTTTTTCTTACGCTATTAAATAAAATGTGACACTTCAGAGAACAGATTAAATATCCCATGAGATTTCAGCAGGGAAAATGAGTTAATTTTTCATATTTCAGAGAAAGGAAAGGCTGAAATTTCGGACAATCTTTTACTACTAACCAATCTATCACATCAGTGGTTGTAATTGCAAGTCGACTGCTCCCAAAGCAGCAGGGAATGACACGATCCTCTTTGTAGGACAGCTGCTGCCACAGCAAAGCCACTGTTGCATTTCATTAGAGAAGCATTGCAGCAGCGTGGGGCACTGTAAAAAGGCTGCAGATCTTGTAGATACAGCTGTGCCAGCTGGAAAAGGAAGCACCCTTAGGTGATTACCTTTACCCACGTGTGCCATGCCTACAACTCTGCTGGCAGAACAGATTGCTCAAACGCCCAGAGCAAAGGTGGATTAGTTTGCTCAATCCTACCTTTAAATTCAGGGGTGGGTAAATAGCAAAGCGACTGCTTGTAGCAATCACCTCTCTCTCACACAGTCATTTCTATTACCAAAGATGCAGAGATGATAATCTCTGGCACAGCAACAGTGGCAAGCTAGTGGCAGCACCTTCTTCCACTGCCACAGCTGTCCATTACCTGTGTGAGCCTGCAAGCATGTAGCTTTAGGGAGCAGCCATACCAAATGGAAATACTACTGCCCCCTGGAAATAATGCTGCTTATCATCTTATCAGCAAACTCTGCCTCCTTCATGTACATATATATATATATATATATATATATATATATATATATATATACACACACACAATATAAGAAATTCTAATACTGCACTTTCAAGGAATTTCAGAAAAGTAGTCACTTCTCCATGGCTAGCTAGTTTACGTCAACCTGCTAACTTCAGGTTTAATATCATCACTGCAAGAAATAAAGATCCTTTTCAGGTTCTTAATACATCAAAGCATGAAAAAAAATCCCCAAATAAAAGCCCTCAAACCCATCATAAGAATTATGAATCATTAAAATGATATCCATAATAGTACTAGCAGGTTGTCAGTGTGGTATTTTAAAATTCAGCAAGGCCTTTTGTCTTAAAAATTAGGCAAAGAATCTGTCTCCTAAACTACAGATGACCAGAAGCAAATGGTAGCCTACAGAAATCTCCATGAGGTGTGGAAACTAAACAGTCACAGTGCATTACAGGCTGAATTATTTCACTATCTGTATGTCCTTCCAATTAATTGTTTTAATTGGCATTGGTTAACAATGGGCTTAATTTGCAATTTTACATGACGCAGGAATATGTCCTATTTGAGCATTAAAAAAAAGCTGAAATTAGACATACTTTGAGCTCATAGCGATCCACAATAACTATGTAGTCTGTCTCCGTAGGGACTTGTACAGTGTTCTCATCACTTATCTGTTGTTGGTCTTCTTCCCAAGAACGTTCAGGAGTCACCGCTTGAAATGCCCAGGAATCTGGAAGGACACAGATTTCTTCAGTCAGGTTTTCTGTTTATCTAGAATACAGTCTCAGTGAAGTATCCTGTACCTGCCAAACAGTCTCTTTCTACAAATACAGAGACAGAATTGTTATCGTCTTCACTGAGAAATACTTGGCTTCTCCCTTCTTTCCAGCTAAAGTCACTGCTCTACAAAAATTAGAAACTAAGACAAAAAAAGCAAACAAAAATACCCACAAACAAACCAAAAGCACTAATGAAAAGCTTAATAGTGGAAAAAAATAGTCATGTTGCCAATTCAGGTTAGGGAACACATCTTAGAGTACAACATTAGGGCTTAAGTCTCCTATTCCACATGTTACTCTGGATCCACGCATCTTGAAGTGCAGCTTTTTCACCTAAGCTGCTCGTTATTGGAAAGCACCTCGTACAATAAAAGAATGTCAGTGACTGCTGGCTTTCAGTTAGGTACCATTAGAAAAAAACAGACTTCAGAATCAAAAAAACAGCACCTACAGAAACATGCGGGCTTGGCTTGCACAATTAGAGGAGCAACATCATTACGGAATAAACTGTGTGGTGACTTTTGAGAGCTGTAACAGAAAAAATAGAGTGAAATTGAAGGCTAAAGCTAATAAATAGTGCAATCCTCCTCAGCAAGAATAAGGTGCTAAAGGATCCGTTGGACTTCTCCCTTACCATTTGAACTTGGATTTTCATTAGTTATAGTTCCCCATCTTGGTGGGGAATATCCACAAAGCTTAGCACTTTCCTTTTCAGTGTTAAGTTTTACTTGACATATGTCAGAAACATGTTTGTCCACAAACTCTTCTTCATCACTATCGTTTTGGTCATCTGTTGGTACTCTGTTCTCTGTATCGAATTGAGAACTCCTTCTTCGCTTTGCTGCAGCATGCGCACAGTTGTTCCTTCTGCACTTTCTTTCTGACGCACCTACAAAGAGACAGCATAAAAAAGTAATCCAAAACATAACCAAAAGAATTCTTTCTTCAAAATCCATTATCTTCATCTTACTTGACTGACAAGGAAAACAAAGGAACTGAGCTACCACTGCCTACATATGCTGAGAAAAGAGTTGAAAGTTAATGGGGTCAGTTTGCTATTAAGATTAAAAACAAGCAAACAAACCACACACACTGCTATGGAATTTCATTCACTAAACAGTCACTTTCAGGATTTTACATGCTGAGGATTCTTACTTTGGATTGGCAGTATTAATACAACGTGAGGTTATTTGATAAAGTCACTGTCTTACTGCATGAACTAATACAGATGAACATCATAAAAGCCTCTGGAAATAAGCTCTTCTTCGAGTCTGGTATCAAGCTGAAGACTTCAAAAGCTAAATACATGTTTGGAAGAGATTAATTAATGAGACAATTTTAAGGGAATATTCAAAGGAGAAAAAACGTGAAGACTTATACCTCGTATGCTTCCTGATTCGGTAAACCTTTTGTGAAAAAACAAACTTTGTGGTTTTGCCCAACATTCGTAGTATTCATATAGTATTGCAAAAGGATATGGGTGGAGTCCATGGCAAAATTCCCACTCTCACTAGTTAGACTTCCCTCCTTCAACTGGAAATCACAGTATGAGGGAGCTAAGATTTTAGCATTTGGGGAAGGGAGGGGTGGAGTGGGGGTAAAAATACCATTTTGCATAATTAAAAACTAGTTAAGTATTCAGAAACTGCCATCCACAACATTTTTTACCTCAAGAATTAGCAATTTAGGGGCGACTAAATGGCAATTGGGCCGTCAAAGTTTTTGTTTGTTTGTTTTGTTTTATTTTGTTTTTTGTTTTTTGTTTTTTATATTGTAAACCAACTTTCTTTGAACTTTAATTCATAACTATATTGAATGGATGACCTCTGGATTTCTCTCTCACATTTTGAAGTAAATTTGAAAACAAAATACCTCTGGCATAAAGAGCCAGGCATCAGAGACACCTGTTGCGCCTCAAGGACAGAGAAGGTATGAATGACAAGAGCAGCTGAATAAAATGCAACTTACCATTAGAAATGGGTGTACTGGCATCTACAGGTGCCGCTGTCATCGCCTCATTTTCATTACTCTCTTCATCTGGTTTGTCGTCTTCAGTAGCAGGGTTCTGCTGTGGTGACTTGGAGTTGTCACATGGAGCACATGCTGGAGAGGTGCGACCTTGCATTAAAGAATAGATACCAAAGATCTTCGTTGTGCATTTTCAGTTACAAATGCAGAGACAAGTCTTAAAATCCTTAGCGTTAAAGCACGTACCTCTTTTCTCACGAGATTCTTTAATTTGTTCACAAAGTCGTCCAAACTCTGTATCCATTTTGTTCCTCACCATTGAATATGCAGTGTCTTGCAAAACATAGGCTCTGTGACAATCTGAAATTTTACAGACTTTAACTGAATGTTGTCTACCAACCAATGAAACTGTTTTGATCACAGAAAAAAATTGCTTTCTTCATAGGTTGGTTCCGAAAGGTTATCTCAGTGAATATTTTCAGCATATCAACATAGAAGTTAATTAAAACAAAAGCACTAGTTCCTTGGGAACATTTATATCACAATTCCATGCCCAAGTAGCAAAATGATAAAATATTTACAATGTGGTAAGAGATGTTCTCTGTGGATGTCCAAAATCATCGAATCCATCCAAAGTCTATTGTCCGCACACAGCATTTATCCATCTATACGTTTGACAGATTTTTTAAACTAGGGCTAAAAAGCACATCCTCACTTGTAGATCTTTGATCTGGGTAGTACTCTAAGGCATTGTTACAGATTAGATCGATGTCCTTCAGATAGTCTCCTGCAGCGGGGTACTGGCACGAGTCAATTTGAGTCAGACCTGTTGAAAGATCCATCGGCTCTTTAATCCTTGTGGCATAGTCAGGTACCTGCAGATCAAATACAAGCATTCAGAGGTTTTCTTAACCTTGCACACTGTCTACCAAAATTACTCTGAAAACTTTAAATAAACGACTTCCTAAAAACCCTGAACATTTGCGATGCATCAGAAGATGCTGAAATTAACCAGTTTGCTTCTCAAAAATGGAAGGGCTCTTTCAACTGGCATTAGAGCTGCTAGGAGAGGACAATAAGAAGTAGGGAGGTCAGAAGCACGTGCATGGTACAGAAGAAACACTGAGGGTGGGAGATTCATTTCACTTTGCTTCAGAAAATCACAACAGTGAAAGCTGAGTAAGCCATCCAACATTCTTTTTGCTGTCGACATTGAGGAAAAGGTGCATGAATTGCACCTGTGAAGTACCTATTGCAGGCATCTACTTTAGAATGAGATAACTGGGCCCAGAGGTGCTGATTTCTTCCCTCAGACCATAAGAGGAGCCTAATGACTAGTTCAGATGAAGACATACGTATCTGTCTAGATTTTTCACAGCTCAAGAACCTAGGAGAAAAGGGGAAGAAAAGCCAGTGGATGCCCACGTGAAGAGGCCTTTGCTGATCCGCAGGTATAGTCAAGTTACACCTGTCTTTGAAATATACGCCCCTAGTTTAGGCTTATCTAATCAATTAAGGAGAAAAAGGGATCTAAGCAGCCTATTGGAGGAAAAAGAAAACACACTGCACTTATGGTTGATTCCTCTTGAGGAGTTCCAGATGAAACAGAGAACAGGATCTCAAAACTTATTTTTACAAACTGCTGCTCCTATTCCTGTTCCCACAGGAACTGACAGTCCAATAAAGGGCTTTAGACTTCATTAAAGTAGTCCTGTAAGTACTGTTTGTAATTATAAGGAAAGATCTCTGTGCTTTTCAGTGCTGTGACATGCCTACATATCAAAGCCTTTTCACGAACAGACTGTGTTGGCATTTGGACTGGCTTCTTAGAATGAAACCAGGGCTTTCAGCGAATAATCCGATAAGAGACATCTGAGAGTCAGCAGAAGTAAAAGCACTGCCTCTGCTTCTTGCAAAATCCTAATAGTGCAGCCCTAAAAACAAAGTTGAACCTTCCCCAAAACGCTGAGAAATACGAACGCTGAGAAGTTACAGACACACACAGATCAGCACTAGTTTACCTTCTGTGGGTCAACGGGCTTTGCAAATTCCCTGAAACGTCTGTCAGTGGCAAGTCTGTGAGTAACGTCCCTCAAGAAAATTCTAAGTTCACGCAAGGCATCCTCCTCTTCCTCCTCCAGCATCCCTACTTCTTCCTCTTGTGGCTTCTGAGGCTCAGCTGGTGGTGCTACAGGCAGGACTTCCAATGTCCGATCAACTTCAATTAACCAGGAAAAATTAGCCAATTTACAGTACTCAAATACAAGCATATGACAAAATTACTGACAGAAAATGACCGCCAAAGCAAATCCCAAAGAGCTAGTAACTTCGATAGGAAAGTTTTAGATGTACTTCTTATATCCTCCTCACCTGTTTTCTTTACAGGAGGCTTAGCCACTTGATTTAGAATTAGGTCCTCAAAAAAAGCTGCTCTCTCTGCCCTACCAGGCAACTCAATATTGCACACTTCTCCAAATTCCTTATTAAATAATTTTTGGATCTAAAGCAGAAGGAGGAAAGACATTTCAGATTTAAGGCCACAAAAACTCATCTTCTATTCCAAAAAGATGAGTACCTTTTAAAATGAATAATAACCTGAAGAACACAAACTGAAAAAAGTTATCTTCCTGGCCTTAAATGGCTACATTTTCACAGGCTGGCATGGCAAATTCAAATATCACCTTTAAGAATCACCTGTAGAATTAAATCTTGGTGAAGGGATTGTACGCTACACTGATAAAGTAATGGCTTTCACCACATCCAACATCGCTTCCTTTGTATTTACTGGCCCTGCTGCATCCTTTACTTAGAACCTTTATGGCTATAGAGGGAAGAGAAAGGCTTCAGCAGACAAGTGAGGGCTTTTTGCTGAGTTTTTATTTCTCTACCAAAAGGTGTCTGAAGTAGCTAGTACCTCTACATCTTCCTCCATTTTCAATTTCTAGTATTAAAAGGTAGGTAAGGAATTTCACTACTTATTTTAGAAGGAATTTAGAACCTGTACAAAAACTTCTGTGGGAACTCAAGCACTTTCAAAGCAGTTGATAATAAACACATCTAGGTAAGACCTGTTCTCTTCCCCCAGTAACTGAGACAAAATAATCGGAATGAGAACAGCGTGTTCCTGTTTTGGGCACCTTCCCTTAATGTAAACTCTCAGAAGTCAATGAAGTTCTGCATGTACTTTTACTACAGTTTATTTAGGAATACAACTAGAATTCCATTCCAAAGTTACTTGAGCAGAAATTGGAACTCAGCTTTCCAGCTTGGAAAGCTTTGGCCTATATGAAGAAAGAAACTGATTTTTTTTTTTTTTTTAATCAAACTGTTTCAATTCTCTACTAAATTGCATTATTAGCAGTTTACCCAACATAGCATGGAATGGCAGACTGTCAGAAGAAATCTCTTCAGTAAAAACATCTTCTTGTCATTTCAAGCACTGCATATTCTTGACTGAACCACTTTGTAGCCACCAGAATTATTGTATTAATTTATTATTTGCATGCATGAGAAGGGGGTGAAAGTCACTTGCTTGACTCAGAAAAAACCTTAAGCAGATGCTTTCACAGTATTCTTTTTCTCTAAGCAAATTTTAAGTGATTTGTTAGGGTGCCTGAGTAATAACAGTAGGCATTTAAGAAAGCGCAGCATTTTGATGCTGAAAGCATTCATAAATTACAAGACACTGAAGAAATAGTAAGAAAAGTATTGACAAATACCTCTTCTGGGAGATCTGAGTGACATACATCAGACGTAGCAAGCAGCAAAACTGGCGAAAATGCTGGAAGAGTTAGAGTTAGAAAAGTAAGTTTCAAGGCAGGTCCAACGTTGTCCCACCATAAATGGATATCTGGGACATAAATTATGCTTGGTGCTGTCTTCTGAGCATTTCGGATCAGCTAGTGAAAAGGAAAGCTTGGGTAAGAAAACTAAAACACGTAGAATAACCTGTTAATACATAGCTACATAGCCACCTGACTGCCCCATGAAAGGAAACTATGTGAACAGAGTGGCAAGCATCCTTTCACATAAGGAATTTCTCTGTGCACCCTTTCAGATTACCAGTATTCGAAGAACTCTAGTCAGAAGATGGGAAGGATATATTCAGGCAGTGGCTAGACACCGTAGCTATATGGCCACAGCCACAATCATCGCATAACAAAGAAAGGAAATGTCCCTCTTATGGGACACATCAGTATTCAGTCGTGTAACATGTCTGTCCTTACTTGTATGGCTCTCAAATGTTCCCACTAAAGGTAAAAATATTTAAAGGTAGTGATGCCAAACAATAAAATGGATTTCCTGCCTAAAAGTAAAAACACCAGATCTGTTTATTTTTTCTAGTTAAAACCACATCAGCATGCAAATGAAGTGTTTAGTGAATGTTAATGCTTTTATTGCACATACTGCAACGGCACAAGTTGTGTATGTCCGTGTGAAAACAAAATAAACAGAAGCCCCAAACCTTGGTTGCCTTACTAATACAATTTAGAAGAAGGCTACAAAAAGTAGCCGACATGCAGTCTGATACAGAGCCATCTACTGGGAGCACACAGTCTTCGGAGGCAATGAGAACTACTTTCTGGATCCCAGGGAGATGAGCAGCATTTCTTTCCACAAAGAGATGTTTATTAGCAACACCGCCCAGCTTCCTGAGCTGCTAGCAACATCATCACTGTAAAATTGGGTATGGAAAATGTGGACATGTACAACATCCAGATTGTTTGTGGTTTTGTCTAAAAGAAAAGGGGATTTTCAGACAGAAGCAAACATCCCAGCACATTAAAACAACGCCACCTCCATTACCAATGAATTTTGCTCACCTTACTTGCAACTCGATTGATCCTTTATATACAGTCAGTGAATCCGATGAGAATAAAAAGAAAAAAGGTACCTGTCTGCAGATCTCTTCTGGCGGTGCAACGTTTGTAAGCAGAACAGAAAGGTCCAGGGTGTGAACAGGAAACTTCTCCAAAGCGTGCAACACCACGGGTGCCACGTAAGAAACCTGGCCGTACCCTTCTTTTCCTACTATTAGCAGATGGGGCCGGCGTGATGTTGGTTCACAGAAAGCACTCCTAGAACAAGAGTAAAGAAAACAAGTTTATAAATGAGGTGCTGAATAGACACACACAGATGTTCCAAGTAATTTTCCTATAGACTTACTTTTCCATCCCCAAATAATCCAAATGGTAGCGGTACATTAAATACATGTAAGATTTCCAGTTAAGTTATTCAGTCATTCCAATTGTTTCATCTTCTTCCCTTGTGTTGCCTATTCTTTACTGAACCAAGACTGCAAATTAATATCCCTGCAATCTTGCTTTACTACTAGGAAATAAATTTGTGAGGAGCATTTGTTTCCCCACTACAATCAGGCTGTACCTTTGCTGGCTTAAATCAAAGATGCTAGAGACTTAGCCTTGCTCTAGAGGACAGAAAATCTTCTGGACAGCACAGCAATAGAAACTGAGAAAAATAACTGATCCAGCTGTGACAACATGATCTAACTTTCCAACAGTGGGCTTGCATGACTTCCATACTAAAATACCACAAGATTAACACAACTTGGTGGCTTAACAAATAAAGACACCATTCAGATTTTTCTCAAGGTGTTTTAACAAGCCATTTCTCAGTTTTCTTTCTGCTACATAATTCACCATTGGTTTAAGAATCCTGGAAAACAGAAGGGCAAAAGGTGGCAACACAAACCCATAAAGTTGGGGTATTTTTAGCTAAAAGGACAGACAGGACATTTATGTGGTCTTGAGTCTTTCAAAGAATGCCATGGATTAAGTCAACGTGTTCTGGTAGTCTACGGATCACTTTGGCTTAGGAAGAGAAGCCTGGGCTTTTCAATTTGGTCATTCAGAGCAACTTCATTACCACTTTAGTCCCTTCACCCTTTCTCCTTGTGAATACCAAGCACCCCTTCAACACACAAACTTGATGTTACCCCTTCGTCTACCACCCCTCGCACTTTTAACAGCTGGAACTGTTTACAAAGACTCAGCAGTCCTGAGAATCTAAACATAACAGGGATCTATCTTTCTTTACCTGCTGAAACAGAGGCGTTTTTTTCTCTGGTCCGTCAGGCATTCCCTCTTTTAATTCATCTCCAGAAACCAAGGATGCATCGTCATCACTGTCGAACGTATCATCTTGTAAAATAGGATTTAAATGGTCTGAAAGACAAAAGAGGTTTGTTAACTTTCCTGAATAGCCTTTGTCTCGTTCTCTTACATGAATACAGCTTCTAAATCAGTGCCAAAACCCTTTCTTCATTTGAGAGCACACACTGAAAGCTATTTCCTAGAGTTCATCCCACCACAGATCTAAGGAGATGGCACATGGCCCTACAAAGCTGTACTAAGTCCCACTGATGTGTACGTATAAGGTACGCTACTCTTGGTGATTTTTTTCTCCCCCTTAGAATAAAGGAGATTACAAACAATTTCCGCAGTTGCTAAATAGCTAAAAACAAACAAACAAACAAGCAAAAAAAGAAAAAAAAAACAAGACCATTTCTTTCTGGAGGAGGTTCCCACAATGAAAGCACGGGGATTAAGGATGTGATGGCCACAGAATTCCATTCATCTAGTAAATATCAGTGCTAATTGATCTCACGTGCACATGTATAGTACGATCTACAAACATTTAAATTAGGAGACTGGTTAAAAACGATGATAGCTAAAACAATATTTAGCTTAGACCAGTTATACTTGTATCCTGGTCCCGACATTCTTCAGAAAGGAATTAGAAACATTGACCTAGAAATGCTTCCCCTCCAAATATCTGAGTTTTGATTTTTTAAAGAAAAATAGGTGCCTTATACTTCAAACCTCAAGTCAACCTGTACAAATGCTAATTATCTTAGCTGCCATCAGAAGCAGGATGCTTCAGTAGAGAACGCATCGTCCTTTACTGTGTATTGAGTCATTGAGGGCTTCCATTTGGCATTTCAGTTTCGAATCCAGAATAAAACCTATGCGTTATCTTCCAGACATGCCCAAAAGAAAGACATGCACATGCAAATAATAAAATTCTACCATCATTATGTCTGAAAGGTTTAAGTTGATTGCACAAACCACAAGTTTTTGCTTTAGCAGAATTATAAAGAAGTGGATGCTGTGGTTATACCTTGCTGTCGGTCCTCCTTTAGTGCAAGCTGTGCATGCGGGAAGATCTTCTGCACAACTTGTAAAATATTCGCTCCTGATCTTTTAAAAAGTGGCTTGAAAATGGGTGATAGTGCTTGTCCGGGTGAAGCCACGATCCTGTTTGATGCCGGAACAACCTTCTTCAGAGCCATGAAAAAGTCCTTTGCTTTTATTTTAATAGAAGCAACCTCTCCCTACTTGCATAATATAATGCTTTTTTTTTTTTTATATAATGCTTTTTTTTTGCTTTTATTCTAATAGTAGCAACCTCTCCCTACTTGCATAAATCTGAGGATAGCATCGACGTAGAGAGCACAGCGCAGCTTCAGTACATAAAGATTTGATATCTGCACCACAGTATCCTAACAAACAAAAATCAAACATTACATCAGTCAAGGCCCAGGTTTACAACATGCAACATTTAAAGAATTTGTAATGCCAAAACCAAACAGGTTAACAGGGAATTCAAAGTGCTACCGCTCTGCAGGGAAGTTTCATGTTGCGCACTGTCTGATATCCTGCGCTTATGCAGCTGAAGCAGACTCCTCATCAAAAACTATACTCTTGAGGAAGATGCCCCAGAACCATTTAACGTTCTCAGACAACAAAAAGAACGACAACAAAGAGTAAATAGATGAAAGCATCTAACTCTGATTGCTATGAAGGCGTGCCAGCTGCCTCGTTGACTAGTTGTGCAGCAAGGCACAAGAGCTTGGGTACTGCCTGGTACAAGCTAAGGTTCTTTACAACTTGCTCACAAGCAAGAATCCATTTTGGTTTCAGTCTTACCAATGCATTTCTCAGCTAGTTCATCAAGCAACATGTCCGGTGGCTTAGGGGTCCAGTCACGAGTATGAATCTTGAAAATTTCTTTTCTAGCCTGGAAGCAAAATCATTGCGTTTTAGCTTGTCCCAAGTTTTCCTTAAAAATACCAAGAAACAAACAAACCAAAAAGCAAGCAAACAAATAAACAAACAAAAAAAAACCAGTCCTTCCTCAAAACCCCTCATCTATTAATACGCTTTTCTTATTTGCTCAACTTTCAAGTATTTTACAGTTATTTAATATACACTCTGCATTTTCAACCAGGAAATTGAATATTTCTTATTTGTTATACTGAACTTTTTCTAGGAACCTACAATGAAAGAAAAGGCATTTATAGCTTCAATAACAAGTTTCCAAACTACGGGACCTAATGACCCAGAGGAAAATACTGTAATGAAAAATTTATCCAGAAACATTTCTTTGTTGTCCAAAAATCTTCTCTAAAACTTAGCAAGCTTTCATTGTGACAGTCTCATTACTTCATCACATTTGCTTTTCAGGCAGTAAATTCACAGAAAGCACTTCTGGCACAATGCTTCAAATTGCTACAATTACTATAAAGAAGAAAATAATTATGACTCAAACTACTACCACCGATCCGGGGCACAATCAAATGCAAACACGTCCCCTATTCATTCAGAAGTGAAGGATTGAGACCAAAAACACAACTTCATGATGAAAACGCCCAAGTGGACTAAATAATTAAGCAAACAGGTACAACTTTGCAGTGTCTCCACATATCACTCTTTTGTTCAAGTTGTCAATTATTTTTTTTTCCTATAAAGTTGGACTTTGCCATGGTAGCACTAACATTCAATTTAAGTTCTCACCTCTTTATTTGGCAAGTTGAAGAGGAACTCTCTGCCAAAGCGTCCTGGTCTTCGTAAAGCAGGATCTATAGAATCCAGTCTGTTGGTAGCTCCGATTACCACGATCTCCCCTCTGTTATCTGTGCCATCCATAAGCGTCAGAAGAGTTGAAACAATGGAACTAATAGAAAAATATAGTTTTTATTTACTGGTTCAGTAAATTTTATTACATTCCACGTGACTTTCTTGATGCCGGAACAACCTTCTTCCTAGTAGTCATTCAAAAGTAAGAAAAAAATAGTCTACCAAGTCGGGGTTTTTTTTGGTTTGATAATAAATCTGCAGACTGGTAAGTCATCAAGCACTTCAAGACTGTTTGATATAATCTCTACAGGAGGAACAGCCAGTGTTGGAAATGAAAAAAAGCAGCCCGTTTCTTCAGAGTCTTAAGCCTATGCTACTAGGAAAAAAAAAACAACAAACAAAACAAAACAAGAGGAGAGGAGAACAACAGCGGGAAATTTACCTATTCTCCAGGTGTTCAATTGCAAAGCCTCCTCTGGAGGATCAACAGCTGTGAATTCAGCGTGCTTAGGAGAAATCAGATCTACGTCTGAACCACAACTATTTCAGCAGTATCACTACCATGTTACTCTGAAGAAGCAGTCAGCACCCTTTCTATGTTAGGAAATAGCTGAACAGAGTCTGTTATTCACGTGAAGTAGTCAGGCAGGTTTCTTTAGGAAGGCTGGGTTTCACTAGAACATTACTAGCCTGTAAGCCTCATGGCATCACCTTCCATCTTGACTGCTAAACCTCCTTGTCCCCTACTATCTTCTTTGCCAAGGTACAGCTGTCCACATTTACTTTTCCTACTTGGCTGGACTGAATTTAAGAAGGGATCTTGCATCTAAGAAAGGGAACAAAAGTTTCTGCCCAGCAGCGTCTGGCTCAGGGAGGAGTGGGAAAGCTCTGTGCAGCCCCCAAGGGCCGTGCAGCAGGAGGCAGGAGGTGCTCCAGGCTCACAGCAGCAGTTCCCTTGCGGCCTGTGCAGGGAGAGGCCCCTGGTGGAGCAGGCTGTCCCCCTGCAGCCCATGGGTCCCCCGTGGAGCAGATCTCCACGCTGCAGCCCCCCTGTGGGTGGAGGAGCCCCCGGTGGAGCAGGTGGCTGTGGCCTGGAGGAGACCGCAGCCTGTGGAGAGCCCCCGCAGGAGCAGGCCCCGGGCTGGACTGGAACAGGCTGTGCTGAGCCTGCTTTGCCCGTGACGCTCCTTGTGGAGTGATCTCCCTGTCCTTCTGGCAGCCCTTGAGCCCTTTCCAGCCTCTTTTCTCCCCTTGGCGTTGGAGGAGGGGCAGGGAGAGAGCGCTTGTGCTGGAGCTCAGCTGCCCAGCTGAGGAAAACCACCACGGTTTGCTCTCTCTTGCCGCTGCTGCAGCACACTGGTAGCAGCCAGCAGCGTCTGTTCTTCGAGCCTCAGCAAGCCCTCAGCATCTTCCTTGAAGGGATCCCTTTCCTTCACGCCTGCCAGGCGCCGCCTCCAGAGGCTGAGGGCTTGTGCCCCGTTTGCAAGCGCTTTCTCAGTGCCCCCTTCCCCAGAGAAGGATCCCAGCTGCTTGGCTTCCCTGCCCTCTGCTGCCAGGCTCCCGCAGCTGCTATCCCAGCAGCGCAGCAGCCAGCTGACAATGTGCTCGCCTGGAGGACAGCTGCAATCTTGTCCCATGGCTCGCAGCTCGCCCAGGGATGGGGATCACCTGCTTGCTGCTGCTTTTCTCTCTGCTCTCCTTTCCAACAGCCTCCTGTTCCCTGGGATGGCCCTACCTTGGGGTAGGCTGCCTTGCCTTCCTCTTGCTCCTTCCCCTTCTTGGGAGGACTTTCTGCCCTTCCAAAACGAGATGACTTCTGCATGCATTCCTTCCCCTTGTGTGTATTGGCGCCTGAGACAGCACCGGGGTAGTCCCCGGAGCCAGCTCTTAGGGCCTGTGCCAGGCTTGGAGGGGCTGCAGGGAACATGCCAGGGGCTCGAGGGGCTGCAGGGCGAGTGACAAGGCTTTGAGGGGCCTCAGGTCCCAGCGCAGTGGTTGAAGTCGATGCAGGGAACATCAGAGTTGTTGGAGGGGCTGCAGGTAAAATGCCAGGGGTTGAGGGGGCTGCAGGGTGCTGAGTCACAGCTTTGCATCAGGTCAAGACGCATTTTCCTAGAACCATCCATTTCCTCCTGAAGGGGCTGAATAGCATGGAACGGTCTTCAAAATGCACAGAGCAGACCCCAGCAAACGTAGGGATGCTGCTACCAAGTAGGTAACTATTTTGTTGCTGTTCTTAACATTGTTTCACAACAACAGATGCAAACATGATAAGATTAAATAATAATCATTATAATTTTATAGTAATAAAACAATGCCATACTGTACAAAACAGTCAATAAAGTGGATTGAATGCAATAAAAATAAAACCCATTTTTCCCATCCCAATGAGTTCCTATCCCCATCATCACTTCCCATCCCACTGATCATTTCCTATCCCAACAACGTCCCAGTTCTGATTCCAAGGCTGAATTCCCAACTCCCACCCACCCATCCAGCCAGCCATGCACCCATTTTCTGCATTTTCAGGTCACAAGACTCTGATGAAGGCCACCTCAGCCTTTTCCCCGAAAAAAAAGCTGCTCTTTATTGTGAAAAACTTCACTTTTGCACAACACTGCAGACCCAGCCAAGATGGTCCTGCAAGACAAGGTGAAACAAACATACAAAGCCCATATGTAAATTGGTTCATCTAAACAAATTCCTACCACAAAATCCTGATCCTCAATCTCAGCACCGATGAAAAAAGAGGATACAGTTCCCTCCTCCAAGGTCCCTCTCTGCCCCTGCTCCCCGTGGGCTCCTCTCCATGGCTGCAGCTGCGGCCCGGGGCCTGCTCCTGCGGGGGCTCTTTTTTGCACCTAAGTGCTGTTAACCATCCCAGGCATTTGTTGTTCACATGGTGAATAAGTGCTGTTTTGGATTTACAGAGATAATCTGTAGATTTGGTTCCAAAGGGGTTAAAATTCAGGCAAGGCAGTGAGAGCTTTGCGGGCTGCAGGAGAACCAAAATGCAGGAACTGTCAGGGCTCATCCTCACCCGTGACCAACTCTCATTTGGTCTTCTTTGGAGAGAAAGCCAAGCCAGCCAGATGGCTTCCACTACTTCTATGGGAGTGACATTGGGATTGATCTTTAAAATGAAATGAAGCAGAAGGCTGTGGGTTCTCCAACCTTCAAGATATGCAGCACTTGGCTGGGAAGGTTTCTTCCGTTCCTATGGATTTGAAGAATTAGGGCTGAAAGAAGCAGCAGGACCCTAGGGCCATATTCTGTCATCTCTATGGAAACTCCTGACGGGAATTACCTCCCTACTGGTGTCAAACTGCAGGCAGGCAAACGGGTGTGGTCTCCTCTCTGTGCAACTCCCCAATCCATGGTGTCTCTTTGCATGTGTGAAATTGCATGTGTATAGGGGGTGTGGTGGCAGAAGAGGGAAAGCCTCTTCTGATGGGTCCTAAAGCTGTGAGTCTGACCCTTCTGTGACTGTGCTGAAAGCGATCCTGGGGATAGAAGGGAGAGTGATCCAGCTGCACATCATGAGATGGGGAAGAGACAGAGGCTCTGGCGTGCACTGCTGACTGGTTTGCCTCGGTGGGGTTGGAGTGAGGAAGCTGTACCCTCCTCTGTCAGCACAAAGGAGAGGAGTTATTCCACGCTATTTTTCCTCCTCTGTGTATGAATGGACAGACTGCACAGTTGGTTAAGGCCGTAGCTACTGAAGACAAGAACTCGATTGTCTGCTGCTCTTCAGGCAGAAGGCAGAAGGAATCAAGAGACAGGACTGGCTCTGTCTGCATACTGCAGTAGACGCACTTTTTTGCATCTTCTGTGCGTGAAAAAGTATGTTTTAATTGATAAGAATCCCAAGGGCCTAGAAATACTGCAGTTTTAGGATAAATCTGGTATAAACTGAGTGTCCTGAGGATTTTGAGTACTCCATTTCCGTGGCCAGACCAACAGAAACTCCAGGGCAATAGGAAACACAACTTTCTCTCTCTTATCCTAAATTTCTCCACTTGTTATCTCCTGACCAGCAATTTACAGGAAAGTTACAGGAAAGTGAGGGAAAATATTTGAACTATTTATACACCAGTGCAGGTGGTGCCATGTTAACTTCACTCTTTTGCAAGATCTTGTTTGCTAACAGCAAGTTATGGCCCCTAGGGATGTTTTACCTTGAGGGAGGGAATGGGGGCACACCAAAACAAGTAGAACAAGCAAAATACTGTGGGGTGGAGCTGACAAAACAACAAACAAACAAACAAACAACAAAAAAACAACTACCACCACAGACCACCCACTAGTGCCGTGCTTTTCATACTGAAGTGAGGAAAGAGCAGAGCATCCTTGCAGTAACTTCATGCCTCAAAACCCTCCTTTGTCACTCTTCCTGCACTTGTGTAACAGTTGCTTGCAGGTCTGTTTCCTTTCTTACTTCAGGACTGGAAGATGGCTTCATGGACAAAACAGACTTGGCTTGGGGAAGAGTAATTGAATTTATTGCCAACTGATCACAAAGTAGGACAGTGAGAATTTAAAAACTTTAAAACCAACCAACCAACCAACCAACCAACCAACCAAACAGAAAACCACCTCGCCACACTACCTCCATCCCAGGCTAAACCTCAGTCTTGATTCTTCTATCTATTTCCCACGGAGCAGTGGGGGGTGGTTGGAGGATGTTGGGGACTGGAGGTTGCAGGCTCTGCTGCACCTTCATCGTATTTGGCAATTTTATTGATGGTAGCGCTCCCCACCCCTCCCATCCCCTCTTTTCCCTTCCCTCCACTCCCCTGCCCTCCCCTATGCTCCCTGTTCTTTCTGACCAACAGTATGATAGATTCGGGTGGGTGGTCAGCACGTGGGGCTACGGAGAGGACATGTACACAAAGATTTGGCTCCAGATCCAAAATGTCATGTATTTGGCAATTTTATTTATGGTAGCACTCCCCTCCCCTCCCCTCCCCTCCCCTCCCCTCCCCTCCCCTCCCCTCCCCTCGCCTCGTTTGCCTCCTCTCCCCACTTTTGCCTCCCCTCCCCTCCCCCCCATCCTCTCCCCTCCCCTCCCGTCTCCTCCCCTCCCCTACCATCCCCTCCCCTATGCTCCCTGTCCCTATACTCTGCTACACTCCCCTCCCCTATACTACCCTACACACTCCTACACTTCCCTCCCCTATCCTACCCTAAACTCCCGTTCGCTACACTACCCTACATTACCCTATGCCCCCCTCCCCTACACTCTCCTACACTCCCCTCCCGTATCCTACCCTACACTCCCCTAAACTCCGATCCCCTACACTACCCTATACTCTCCTATGCTCCCCTCCCCTCTAACACGCTACACTACGCTACCCTACCCTACCCTACCCTACCCTACCCTACCCTACCCTACCCTACCCTACCCTACCCTACCCTACCCTACCCTACCCTACCCTACCCTACCCTATCCTATGTTATCCTATCCTATCCTATCCTATCCTATCCTATCCTATCCTATCCTATCCTATCCTATCCTATCCTATCCTATCCTATCCTATCCTATCCTATCCTACCCTCCCCCTGCCCTCCCCTCCCCTCCCCTCCCTTCCTTTTATTCCCTCCCCTTCCCTCCCCTCTTGTCTTCTTCTCTCCTCTCTTCTTTCTTTCGGGTAACTTCAAATCGCTTCAGTCGTTCTCATAGCTCCTATCCCTGGCTGATTCACGGGAACCCATCAGCAGCAACCAGAAGCGCTCCAGCTGCTGTGTCACTGGTCGAGCAACAGTCTCCAACTGGGAATCGCTGACTTCCTTGTGTGGCTCAGACAGGTGCCTTGCAGTTCCACCGTGGCCTGGACGTGTCCTCTTGCTGTGTCCCCACCTACAGCGCACTTCTGCTTAGAAGCAGCAGCAGGCTTTGGAAGATGTCCCACTCCTTCCATTTTCAGTGGTTTAGCTTGGCTAGCCGGGTGGTGTCTGTCAATAGAAGACAACAACGAGATTTGGGTTAGAAACAGCTAACTGAGTAGTTCCTTTGCACAAGGGCAAGGAATATCTACCCCTTCCTACTGGAGGCTGCAGTGTCAGAGATAATGACGGGTCCTTCCGAGAGCTTTGAAATATCCCTTGGGGATGCTGAGTCCAGAGGACCAGAGCAAACCTGTCTAAAGTACACCGTGGAATCACTCGGAATGACTTCCTAGCAGAAGCATGTGTCTGATACGGCTTCAGCTGCTTGCAGTGTTCTTCTTCACCTCCTACCTAAATTCAGATGAGAGATCTCAATGAAGATGGAAAGGTTGAGAAATAGAGAAATCACTGATGTGCTTTGAGAACTTCTAAGGACTGAGTACTGCATCAATCCCATGTTGTAACATTAAGGATTGGTTAGAAAAGCAAACGTTAAAAACAAGGAAAGGGGAAGAACAAGTAAGCTTTCTTAAAGTATCTATTCTATTTAAGGTATCTTTAAAGAAGTAAATAAGTACTGAAATATATATGCAGATAGAGAGAGAGAGAGAGAGACAGAAACCTAAGAGTCTGCTGTGCAGGTTAGCTTCTTGCTCTCTTTTCTAAAAGTCACAGTGAATGCAGCATCTGTGTGCGTTACAAGCATTACCCTCAGTCCAGCACAGGTACACACGAGAGGTCAGCCTGCAGGTTGCGGAGGCAAAGCAACTGCTCTGGCTGGATGTGAAGAGCCAAGACAGAAGTTGCTGTCAGGGAAAAGATACACAGAGGGGATGAAAAAGACGGAGTGTGCTTCCGACCTTCACAACTTCTAAGCAAGCGGAGATGAGGTTGTGGAAGAAGCAAATAAGCTGTTGATCTAGAAGCAGCCTGAAGATTGTCCTTAAGCAGGGCCTTGCATTCTTCATTTTTACAGCATTGCTTGCCTTCAAGTGCACGACGATGATTTTATGAACTTTCTACCACTACAGAAATGCACCGGATTCTTTCACAAAACTTACGGGTGGTACTTGGCAATATTGGTCAGCATTCTCTATTTCCTTCGTCATCTCAATTCTCTTTTGGCCTGTGAAGCTTTCCAGATCAGAGGAGAAGATCCACGGTAATACGGAGCTTTGGATACTGCAAAGGAAACGAAGAATCCTACTGACAACTCTTTTCAACCTCGCCTGCAAGCATCACAGAAAAGAACACCGAAAGAACACCGCTTTATCATGGGAAGCATAAATTGGAGCATAGGTGTCCTATAGCTGAAGCGAGGTGAAGCAGGTTCCACACAAGGTGAAGGAGCACACCCATAAGCATTTCCGTAAAGCCGTGTTTTCAAACAAAGGGTTAAGATTTAGATTTTCTTACAAGTGAAGAATGAAGAAATAAAAGAAAAAGAAAATTACCAGGACATCCAGTTTTCCTCTAGCTTGCTTTGCTTCTTTCCGAATCTGAGTCTGGAGTGACAGTCAGGGAGCAGCGTTGTGCAGAAATGCCAAAGCCTCCCCAGCTGGTTGTACCTTCATCAGCAAGGGCTTTGATACTGCTGCCTCCTCAGCAACATCAGCCATTTCCGAGGAAGGCTGGTGTCCATCAGGTCAAATAGGAATGGGAAATCCCTCTTGCCACAACTTCACACTCACACCAGAGTTGGCAGGACAGGCCGATGGACAGAGAAGCGTCTGCAAGAGTGTTAGAAAACAGACTTTAGATTTCCGTCAACCCAGGAAGAATTACTTGCTCATCCCTTCAAAGTGAACTCTGAGTAGAAGGAGGGGATCCCAAGCTGCATTCCTGACATCTATGCTGCAAAGTCATCCAATGGGACATGTTACTGTAGCAGCCTGTTACGAACAGAAACAGGACTTTGAGGTTATGCTGTTGGATTAGAATTAAGCTCAAAGAGTTAGTCCTTTGACGTGTTTTTGTTTGCAAGTGTTTTCACTGCTTCCCAGACAATGTCTCCAGCAAGCTAGCTGCTTGCTTCATTTGTTCTGTTCTGTTCTTTTTGATTCTGTTTTGTTTTGTTTTCTCAGCCAGGATTCTTAGAGAAATGAGATTAAAGTGATCATATTGTATGTCCACCCATCCCTCCCTCCCCTTCGCTTGTCCAGAGCTTTTACCTCGTCCAGCAGCTTGAATGAACTCGGTCCTAGGCGCAGTTGTGTCCAAGCCATTTTGTTCCTAGACGTGTTGTGAGAACAGACAGCTAAGTAGTGGGGAGAGGACGTGCTGCTGTCTGCAGTGTGACCTCAGCGCTTACCAAACAGTAGGGAATACACAGAGAAGGGCCTTAGGAGAACTTCAAGCCCCAGATACGTTTTATGTGGAAACCATATTTCCCAAGATAACACTGGACACAACTGCATAATCAAAAGGGATTCATTTCTTGGTTCATTCAACTCCTACGTTTTAGTTTTAAAACATGTCTGTCTTGGCTTAAAGCACTCTTCCAATCTCTATTTCCAGTTCCTAGGATTTCCTGAAATAGGGAATCCCACTTTTTCCTTTTACAATCTCCCAGTCTCTTCTTTTTTACCTCTCCCCAAGAAACTTAGCACTGCTCTCTTCATACTTGACAACTAGATATGGAGCTGTATCAGCCAGAATGAAGTTTCCTTCACACTTTCTGCTTCTTACGGTGTCTGGGCTCTTACCTTTACACTTACTCACCCTTCCTACATTAGCACAAAGAAAGCTGTTTGGGAGATCTGATGTCTTGTTTTCCAGAAACTGCCCTGAATCACCTTTACGAGAGCTGTCCCACGCTGCGAGCACAAGTCTTGCAGTCTGGCCAGATATTTGCCTTCTAAGTCAATAACCAAATCTGTTACAAAGGTAAGAACATGTAATGAATGGAAAGGAAATCCTTTTATTTTCATCACAGTTCACTTTTTTTAGTTAAGTTAAGAACATGTAATTAATGGAAAGGAAATCCTTTTATCCTTTTATTTTGATCCAAATTCACTTTTTCTTTTTCTTTTTTTTTTTTTTCTAGACTAAGAATGAACCGTGGAGAACCACCAAAACTCAGGTGAGAAATGAAATGACAAATGTTAAGGTCAGGAAGCTTGCCCACTGCCATTGCTACCCTGAAAGCAGATGGAGTGCATCTTCATACGCCACAGCCTGAGACACTAGTCGACAGGCCAGCCCGTGTGAGGAAGTCCATTGCTGTCCTGAATTTTAACATGACAGGGGGACTCTTAAGCCTCTTGTTTATGCTTTAGTACTTGCGGTCTATGGGAGGACCACAGCACACTCTTCTCTGTCTCCCCTTATTTGTTGATCGTCTGTAGGAAGAAGAGAACGTGCAGAGGCCCTCACCCGTATATTGGGTCTGTTCTCACTCTGTGCAGCTCCATCATTGAGCAAAGTACCAACCTTGAGGCTTCTGTAAGGACTTGACACAAACTACAGAATACTACAATGAAGCATTCACAACAAAACCACATTTTTTTCCTCAGCCAAGCATCAAAACACTTACAGAAGGGCATGGTCCCTCTCTGTGCACCTCAAGGGGAGATCCACAAATCCTCACGTGGTTTCATCGCATCCAGCACCCTTCTCTGTGCCTCCCAGCTAAACGTGCACGGAGGCAGCTGTTGCCAAAGTGCTGTGGTGACACAATTCAGTTCTGTTTCTGAAGTCATCACCGCAGGCGCCTCCCAGTGACGGCACAACACTCTCTGTTGCTAATACGTCTGTCTCAGAAACAGCTAGGGAAGTACCACTATGCCCAAACTGACTTGAATTAGAGTAGTTCCCAAATTATTCCCTGCTCCCCTACATCTGTGGAAGGTATGTGATCAATCTTTTCCTTGAGAAAGGACTACAGAGCAAAAGAGCTTGATTCTGAGACGTTGCCCGTCCTTGTAGAGCAGTTCACCTTTGATTTCCATGTCAGAAAAAAGAAGGTGAAATCAACAATTCCCTTCCTCTGAGCTGGGAATAGGAAAGAAGCCCAATTCTCCAGGAAGCCTTCAAAAGGAAACTCTGCATTTCTTTGTTAAACACCTTGTTTAATTTCTTGAAAGAAATCTTTCCCAGGACTTTGCAACTGCGGTGGTTCAAAGCGGGTGGGCAGCCGAGTTCCACCACGGCCGCTCTCTCACTCCCCCTCCTCAAAGGGAAAGGGGGAGAAAATACGATGCAAAGGGCTCCAGGGCTGAGATAAGGACAGGGCGATGGCTCAACAAGTATCGTGACGGGCAAAGCAGACTCAGCAGAGTGACCCTCAGGGTCCCTCCCTGCCCCTGCTCCCCGTGGGGTCCCTCCCACGGGATGCCGTCCTTCCCCAGCTGATCCCACACGGGCTGCCCACAGGCAGCAGCTCCTCAAGCACTGCTCCCACACGGCTCCGTCCCACGGGCTCCATCCATCCATCCATCCCCCAGGAGCAAACTGCTCCAGCACGGGTCCCCCACGGCTGGGCGGCAGCTCCCCCCAGCCCCCCTGCTCCTGCGGGGGCTCCTCTCCATGGCTGCAGCTGCGGCCCGGGGCCTGCTCCTGCGGGGGCTCTCCACAGGCCGCAGCCTCCTCCAGGCCACAGCCACCTGCTCCACCGGGGGCTCCTCCACCCACAGGGGGGCAGCAGCGTGGAGATCTGCTCCATGGGGGACCCATGGGTGCAGGGGGACAGCCTGCTCCACCAGGGGCCTCTCCCTGCACAGCCCGCAGGGGAACTGCTGCTGTGAGCCTGGAGCACCTCCTGCCTCCTGCTGCACTCACCTTGGGGGCTGCAGGGCTGCTTCTCACTCATTTCTCTACCAGCTTCTGTTGTGCAGCAGTATTTCCCCCTGCTTACATCTGCTCTCCCAGAGGTGCAAACAACATCGCTTATTGGCTCGGCTCTGGCAAGCGCCGGGGCCCTTTTGGAGCTATCTGGAGCTGGCTGTTGTCTGGACTGTTCTCACAGACGCCATCCCTGCAGGCCCCTGCTACCAAACCCTTGCCACGTAAATCCGATCGAAGTGTATGCAGCAATTACAAAGCCGCTGTGCTTTGGGCTGTCACGATCCTTCTGCAAGTGCAGGGGAGGTGCAGGGTTGCTTTGCATTTCCAAAAGGAGGAAGAAAGCCTCCAACCCCACTGGACCTCAGCCACTTGCAGGATCCAAGCAACGCTCCCCACTTTCAGTTATCTCCCTCCCATGCACACAGTGGGAGCAAGGTTGAACAAGCACATTTTTGAAAATGTTTATCTTAATGAAGAATAAAAGAAGTCTACAACACCCAATCCCTCTGTGCACCCAAGGCAAAAATCGTGGACTATTCTGCCTCAACACTATTTTCAGACCCAATTTGTCAAGTCATCTAGCAGAGGATTTCTCTCTTGTTCACTCACTAGCTTAGTAGAGCACCAGTTTACATAGGTGCTGGAGCAGATTCCTCAACCATCTGAAGGGACTTGATCCCAGAAAAGTTCAAAACTGCAGATGACTCATGATTTTGTGGTGAAGCATCTATTAAATGAGAGCTGTTCCGCTTAGGGCACAGTGAGACAGTGTGAGAAGAACCCTGTATCTCACTGATTGAGGCTTTATAACTCTACAGAATTGTCAGTCAACAATAAATGGAAAGTGCAGGAGATATGTTCTTTCTTCCTCCTTTCCCTGCCATACATTAGCAGAGAGATTGTGGTGGGATATAGGTTCAGAGCCTCACAGAAGAAGGATTTGAACCCAGGCCCTCCACAGTCTGCACCACTGCCTTCCTGACGGCTCTTGACTATTTTAATTAATTTTATTATTTTATTATTTTATTTTATTTTATTTTATTTTATTTTATTTTATTTTATTTTATTTTATTTTATTTTATTTTATTTTATTTTATTTTATTTACTGTATTAGTATTATTCTTCTTATTTTTCTGGATGGTGTCTAAGTCTTGGGGGGGAAGAACCAACTGTGGGAGGAGGGAATGCTACTACTGTCTGTGACAGTGGTGATTTCTGGACAGTGTTAGCAACAGAGCTTCTGCAGAGAAGAGAAAATGCCAGGCAGTCTCTCTTGGTATTCCATGTACTGAGTACTGAGTGCAGTTTTGGGCTCCACAGTGTAAGAAAAAGTATAAGAACAAACCAGTGCACTGTGATAAAGAGAGTTTAATAGGGTACAAAAGGAATAAAACCAAACAAAATAAGAAATGAGAATATTGATAATTTATAATGTATCATAGAATCATAGAAGCATAGAATATCCTGAGTTGGAAGGGACCCTTAAGGATCATCAAGTCCAACTCTTGACACCGCACAGGTCTACCCAAAAGTTCATACCATGTGACTAAGTGCACGGTCCAATCTCTTCTCAAATTCAGACAGGCTCGGTGCAGTGACCACTTCCCTGGGGAGCCCGTTCCAGTGTGCAACCACCCTCTCTGTGAAGAACCCCCTCCTTATGTCAAGCCTAAATTTCCCCTGCCTCAGCTTAACCCCGTTCCCGTGGGTCCTGTCGCTGGTGTTAATGGAGAAAAGGTCTCCTGCCTCTCGACACCCCCTTACGAGTATAAAATATAGAAATATTGTTTAATTAATAATATTAAATACTTATCATTTTCTAATAATGAAACAATGCCATACTGTACAACACAGTCAATAAAGTGGATTTCATGAAATAAATAATACAACCAGTACATTAAATAAAATTTAAAAATTTAAATTTAATAAAAATAAAACTCAGTAAATTAAATAAAATTTGAAAATTTAAATTTAATAAAAATAAAACTCAGAAATTTAAATAAAATTTAAAAATTTAAATTTAATACAAATAAAACCCAGGAAATTAAATAAAATTTAAAAATGTAAATTTAATACAAATAAAACCCATTTTTCCCGTGCCAATGAGTTCCTATCCCCATCATCACTTCCCATCCCACTGATCATTTCCTATCCCAACAACGTCCCAGTTCTGATCCCCTCGGTGTCCCAGTGCAAGAAGAGCTGCAGGCAGAGGCCTTGCTGAGTGAGCACCTAAGGAGAGGAATGTAATCCAGAAGGCAGCAAAGAAGAGCAATGCCCCGAAAGAAGAGCTAAGTCTTGTCTCTCAGCCCTTTGGTGTCCCAAGCAGCAGTTGCCATGGGCAAGCTTTCCCAGCCCAGCTGCTGCCAGCATCCCCCCAGCTTGCCATTGCCACCTTCCTGGGTGAGGCGCGCGCGCATTTGCCATTGGCATTTGCCGTTGCCCATCCCTGAGAGTGGCAAGCAGTGCGTAGGTCCAGCACGAGAGAGGGGAGAGGGCAAGCGAGAGGGGCAAGGGCTGAGGAGCGTGGCTGAAGCTGGAGCAGGTGCCTGCAGAGGTCTCTGTGCCTGCCTGCGTGCTGAGCGGGCCTGGGTGCTGCGGGGGCCGTCGAGGAGAAGCCCGAGGTCGGTCACGGGTAGCCGTAAGAGTAGGCTCTGGCGTGGTCCTTCTGCCGCTGCTCGAAGAATTGCCCGGGGCCGATCCTCATGTGGTGGGTCGCCCGCTGCCGCTCCTCCTGGGCCAGCTTCTTGAGGCGCTCCCGCTCGGGACGCTGCTGCGGCGTGATGGGCACCGACGACTCCTGCTCCTCCAGCGGTGTGGGCGCTGCGTCGCCGCCCGCCCAGGGCCCCACGCAGGGCACGTAGTCCCCGCGGGGCTGCGCCGGACGCTGCAGCGTGCGCGGCTGCGTGGGCAGAGCCGTGGGCAGTCCCCTCCAGAGCGGGGGGCTCTGGAGGGGACTGCGAGGGGGACTGGGCAGGGCTCTCCTGAGGGCTGGGAGAAGTTGAGGCCTCTTGAGGGGAGCCAAGGGAGGCTGGGGCAGGGTTCTCTTGCAGGCAGGGATGAATTCCTGCTGGGGGGGCCTTTTGGGGAGAGGCTTGGGCATGGGTCTCCTGCGGGCAGGGTCAGGGGGGCTCTGGAGGGGACTCAGGCGAGGCTTGGGCAGGGCTCTCCTGAGGGCAGTGAGGAAGTCAGGGTCGGGGGGGCTCTGGACGGGAGCCTGGGGAGGCTGGGGCAGGGGTCTCTTGTGGGCAGGGAGGCAGTCAGGGTCGGGGCGCCTCTTGAGGGGAGCCAAGGGAGGCTGGGGCAGGGTTCTCCTGCAGGCAGGGATGAATTCCTGCTGGGGGGGCCTTTTGGGCAGGGCTCTCCTGAGCTGGGGCCGGGCTGCAGGCTTGAGGGGGGAGCTGAGTGGCGGCACAGCAGCTGCAGGGGGCTGCAGCGCCCGCCCAGCCTGCACCTTGTCGGGGTGCAGCCCAGGGCTTGAGGGGACCTCACCCAGCGCTCTGGTGGCTGCCAGTCCCTGTGTGCTGGGCTCCTCGATGTCCTCGCAGAGGTCGGGCAGCTGCGAGAGGAAGCGCTTGAGGACAGGACTGCTGGGGACAGCGGCGAAGGCGTCCTGGTGCTCCACGGCATCCAGGCAGCTGAGCAGCTCCTCCAAGCCGGAGCTGTCCAGGTCGGCCGGGAGCTGGTCCTGCAGGTGCTGCAGCTGCTGGCTGTCCCCTGCCAGCTGGGGAAAGGCCTCGGCGAAGGCATCGGGGCCCAGCTCCAGCAGCTCCAGGGGCTCCTCAGGCACCTCTGCAAGTGTCGCCGCTGAGGAAAAAGCAAGCCAATGCAATCCCCCAAGCATCCCCCGCTGCCAGCTTTGCCATGGCTCCTGGGTGTGGGGCGCCCAGCGGCCGGCTGGGCCAGCCCCAAACTCACCGTCGGGCGTCGCCGTCTGGGTGCTGGCGGTCACTGGAGCCTGGGCAGGCTCGGGGGGAGTGGGGCCGGGCAGCGGGGGCCCCTGGTCCTCGCTGAGCCCCACGGCGTGCAAGCAGGGCTCCGGCAGCTGCCCCCGGCTGCTGCTGAGGGTGCGGGGCGCGGGGAGCGCCTGCCCCCGCAGCGGAGGCCCCGGCACGAGGAGTGGTGGGGGGCCGGGGTAGGCAGGGGCCTGCAGCAGGCAGGTGCCTGCGGGGTGCAGGAGCTCCCCATGGAGCACGGCCCTGGGCCTCAAGCAGAGGGGAGCACCATCCTGGGGCACCAGCGTCCCCGTCCACATCAGCAGGGGCTGGGAGACACTGGGGGCACCCACAGGAGTGCTGTGGGGGAGCTGCCCCACAGCAGGGAGCTGCCCCACGGCGGCGGCGGGGAGCTGCCCAAGCTGCAGGTGGTGCCCCTGGGCTGGGAGGTGCCCCCCAGGTGGCAGCTGCACCCTGGCGGGGAGCTGCAGCACCTGCCCCTGGACCCCCGGCACCACGTGCCAGACGGTGGCCTGGGGCAGTGCGGAGGGGAGGGTGGGTACCTGGGGGGGCTGCAAGGGCAGCGCCATCGCTCCGGGGAGGGAGGGAAGCAGCCAGGCAGCCACCGTTGGCGGCACGGCTGGGACGACGAAGGGGGAGTTTTGCGTCTGCGGAAGCCGCGGAAGCCGTCTGGGGAAACCCTCTGTGGGAAAAAGGGCGCTGGGCTGAGCTCTGGGGCGCTGGGCTCGCCAGCAGGGCCGCAGCCCCGGGAGGAGCGGGAGCCGGCTGCTGGACCTGCCATGGTGGTTGGAGAGTGGGGCGGTTGCTTGGGGAACGCGGGCAACGGGGGTTCCGTCCCAACGGCTGACCAGCCCCTCGCCGACATCTTGGGGAGGACTGCAGGCTTTGGAGCCAAGCAGGCTGCCCAGCGCAAGACTTGGCCATCCCCAGCAGGCTTTCCCTCCCACGCAGCACTTGCCATGCCCACGACGCTTCCACACCACCACTTGCCCGGCCCAAGGCTTGCCCAGCCCAGGACCAGCTTCTCGGCCTCAGCGGCAGTGCCCATCCTTGCCATTTCACCGCATGGCACATTCCCAGCAACCCAGACGAAATCTGCCCCATCAACACGAAGCGTTTCTTCAGCCAAAGAGACCTCGTCCCAAAGAATTCCCCTCTCTTGGAGGACTTCTCCAAGCACTTCCTTCCCCAGGGAATGGTACCCACCCCATTCAAGACTTCCCATCCCAAGGCTTTTGCTTCCCAGGGATTTCCTTCCTAGGGAACATTGCCCATTTCCTAGCCCAATGGCTTCCCACCCCAAGGAAGTCTTCCCATGCTGTAGCCCCAAAATGCCCCCAGAGGGCACCTGGCAGCTACTGGGAAGGAAATGAGCTCTGTCATGGTGAGCTAGCCGCTCAAGGCCCTGCTCTTTGGCCCAGGTGTCTGTGAGGCGGTGTTGGCAAGGAGTCCTGTTGTGAACATAAGAACATAACGTAACAGAAGAACATAAAATCACATAAGAGAGAAAAAAATATAGAATAACAGAACGCGACATAAGAACATCAAACAAAGACAACTCTCATGATGTGGTCTGATAGGATGGAGGAGAAAGCAGAAATCCAGCAATGCTGTCTTTCCTACTCCTCAAAACCAATTCCGTTGACAACTGGGAATGCTTCCAGCTGGAAAAAAATGCCAGAATGAAGTGGAGGACTCCTTGCCATCACTGTGTTTCTGGAGCACACCTCTACCTTTCTGTCCAACAGGGGGTTCTTCTTGGGAGATAATTGCCCAACAAGAAAAAACACAACCAAAGCCAGAGGACCCATCTCTGCAACAAGACGATAAATAGAAAAGACATCTCTAGATGCAGACCCCAGAGCTCCAATTCACTATGTCCCACTAGTGGAAGTTATTTTTTAGGCTTTGTTTTTAAGGCCACTGGCTGCCTCCTCCCTTATGCTGCCCATTCTCCCTGTTGTCCTGTCTTCTTTCTCCTGCATTGCTTCCTTTCCTTGGTGGACCTTGCTGAGCTCTTTGATGTTTTGTTGTATATATATGTATGAAGACATAAAACTGTTAGAGAGTGTCGAAAGAAGGGCAACAAACAAGAGGGTCTCTTTTAAGAGGGGGATTGAGGTTTGTGGCAAGGTTTTGGTAGCAATTTAGGGGCTGCACTGTGCTGGACACAGCAACAGACGCACCATAAGCCAAAGTCAGACAATAAGCCAAGGTGTGTTCACGTGTGGTTTACGTGTGGTTTACGTATAGAAGAAAGTTTTCACCTATTGGTGAGTATACTGCAGATTTGCTGCATTGTTCTAAATTAAATAGCAAGATAAGTGATGGCATCGTAGGCTGGGAAAATATTTCTAGAGTATTAGCGCATTTTGAGCATCATTTTAACTGTTTATGCAAACATGAAGATTATTAAAATCAGTGTTTATTTATGTCTGTATGTAAACAGGTGATCATGTTGTATAGCATGCAGTAAATGGTTTGTGAATGCTGCTTGAAGAATGAAAAGAGTAAGTCAGCTCCACAAGGAATAAATGAATTTTGTTCATTTGTGCAATGCAGAGATTAGAATTAGACCAACAGCATGGAACCAAAGTCTTGCTGTGTGCCTTTTATCTGTAGGACAGTTCATGGAGGCTTCAGCAGCCCTATCTGTTTTCTAGCACTCTGAAATGTCCTCTGTGGTGCTGCACCCAGTTGAAAGCCTGCACTGATTGTGCTGAACTTTCCTAACAGGAGGCACGGGTCCTTCGTCGGACGCTGGCTGGGGATGTATGCTGCGATGCGGGCAGATGATGCTGGCCCAAGCACTGATCTGCAGACACTTAGGGAGAGGTGAGTGCTGGTCCTAAGGGAACTTTGGTATTGTCTGCAGACGCTTCTTCGTAAGTACTCCATTAAAAGCACAAACCCTGAATTTATTAGTGAGACTTTCTTTGATGCCCTGGTAACAGTTCCTAATGAATCAATTCATATTCAGCTGGGTGAAATCATCCCAGCCTGACGCAGAGAAATAGGCATAGAAGGAGAACAAATGGGGAATCCTGTCGCCATTATTTTATAAACCTTTTAGTGTAACACCCAAGTTGAGGCCAAGGGAAAACCTGCCACCGTGGGACAGTGCTCTTACCCTTCTCTTCACTCCTCACTTGTCAGCAGCACGAGGTCCAAACCCCCCTGGTGCAAGCTCTTAAGCATGCATGTCACATCCCAGGATGCTGCCAGTGGAGTGTTTGGACTTTCTGTATGGATCTTATGTTGTTATTTAATGGGTGCTTAGAAATCCAACAAGGTCTAAACACAGCCTGTACTTTTAAATAATCTTGGAAGCTCAGAGATACTGGAATGGCTATCAACACGCAGCATGATCCGTCAGAATATGTTTGCAGTTGATGTTTTTGTTTTGTTTTATTTTCCCTGTTTTGACAATCTAGCCTATGATGATAAAGGGCAGCTTGATGATAAATAACAAGCTTGGAATTCTAGGAGCTCTACACAAAATGTAAATATTCGAGATGAATTGAAATGTCTTTTAACATCTCATTATAAAGCTTTCTGCTGTCTAGACATTTGATCAGTGTAATGAAAACGTCACCATTTTTTATTCTATATCAATTTTTCCTTTCAGATTGGCAATGGGAAAAACACAAAAAACAACCAGAAGAATATCACAGAATCCTACAATGCTTTCTCGACAGGAAGGCTTGCTCTTATTCAATCCACCAGATGGGTAAGATCAAACATAAACTTTCAGGTTTTTTCCACTGAAATTTCTACTGTGTTGAATCACTAATTTGCAGTATGTTAATTCATAATTTTAAAAAGTGGATGTGAAGACAATGTGTATGCTTATATAAAAATAAAAAGGTATGCAGATGGGCGCAAAGACTAGTAGTACAGAAACATTCCCTGAGACCTAAATAAAGCCATGTACTAGAATGTAGCTCTTGATAAACTCTGTAAGCCTTGGGTACCAGAGTCAGTAATGTTAGAATAGGCAGTCTTGTAGCTTATTGCTGTAATTTGTAATAAAGGGCACTAACATTTGTTAACTTGTAATTCTCATTGTAGTTTAGAAGCCTTTTGTTTATTAAAGAAACTGGCACTCCCTAAGTTTTGAAAAGAGCATAGATTGAGAAAATAATTGTTATTGCTAAATACAGATTGCAGTTACTCTAGAATGTTTGACAGTCACGGTATTTACTGTATATTGTTCCCACATTCTTTATGGTCTCATTTTTCTTTGATTTTGTGTACGTGTGTCTTTTTTTCACTATGAAAACAGCACAGGTGGGTGTTGGAGAGGGGAAGTCAATTGGAGAATGGTTTGGACCAAATACAGTTGCTCAAGTACTAAAGTAAGTGAGATCATACCAGTCTCATTCAGAACGTACTCCCCTGGGGCAGCCAAGACAAGGCCCAGGCAGAGTTTTGAAGGCTGCATCTCCCCCTGTCCCACAGTCAGGAATGTACTTGCCATCTATTTACAAGTGCAGCATGGAATGTCATGCCACAGCTCGGTGTGCAGGTACTGAGTTGGGAATGGGTGACCTCTAAATTTTAATAAAGGAAGAACCTGAGGAGAAGAAACTGCAGGAAAGTCTCCTGCTATGCCGTCTGCATGCCCTCACCAGTCACACCACAGATGTATATTCCTTTCTGCACAGTGGCACAGCTCTGGCAGGTCGAGAGTGCCACCGTGTAGGTCGGAGTGGTGGTGTGAAACATCAGAGAGAAGCCATCTCGGCTGAGGAGGGAACTGAGCTGCAATTCCTCCCTTTCTGAGCAGCAGTTCTGCCAGCAAGGCTACTGGATAAAGATGGGCAGCTCCTCATAGTCTGGGAGCCACACTGAAAGGAACTGAGGCTGCTCAGTTCTCCAGGGGTACGTGGAGGTGTCTTACCTCAGGCAGGGGCTAGGCTACAGGTCCTGCGAGCTCAGCAGCAAGTCTTTGACACCCTGGAACAGGCACATGATCTGAAGAGGGAGGGGAGCTGAAGCATGCCCTGGACTCCAGATCTTTCATGGCCAAGTTTTTCATGGTGAAACGCTCACCCCCATTTCTTTCTGGCTTATTTGAAACAGCTAATTCTGCCAGTGCAGCTTAAGAGTGTAGCTCCCTTCCCCAAAGGTTTGGATTTTGCAGAAGTGGACATAAAACTGTGTGCTGCTGTCTCCCACTGAAGTTTTGGTGCCCCAAACCCTTAGCTGATTTAGCTTTTAACGCCCCATTTCTGCTGTGCACGCAGGCTCAGGCAGAAGTAATTCCACTGAATTCAGTGGAATTTCTTAAGCAAAAAGTAATCTGCAAAACTGGCATAGGTAGGAATTTTTTTCTTTTCCAGATGAGAAAAGACACAATTGGGCAAGAACCCATTGCAGAGACTGTCGAGAGCAATAAAAAGTAATAAACTTGATGTAGTTGAACTGTTACTGTCACTGCACTTAGCAGTAAGACAAAACAGTTTGCACATGGTGCAGCGCATATGTTTTTCCTGGTACCACTCAGTACCTATTTTTCTAAAGATATTAAACATTTAATGTTTAAAGTTTTCTTTTTCTTACATGGAGATTTTAAAAAATGCAGAAAGGATGTTTTTTCTTAAGAAAAAAAAAAATAAATAAATGGTTCTGAGTGTAAAGATACCCTTTTGATCCAACTAGTTTATATTAATTAGTACCTTAATGTTTTCTAGGAAGCTTGCTTTATTTGATGAATGGAATTCATTAGCAGTTTATGTATCTATGGGCAATACGGTGGTCATTGAAGACATCAGTAAGTGACACCTCATCAGTTTTCTGGTAACAGTTTCTGATTTGACTCCATTTGCCAGCATGTATCTAAACATGAACAAATACTTGGGGGGCCATGGCTTTGTCTTGCAAGGGTAAGAAGAGGGAAGAAGGACATACAAACTCAGTTGTGTTTTTTTGATCCCTGATGCCAACTTCGTGCTCACATCACTGGATGTGAAGAGCTCCTTGAAGAATTTCTACTGTCATCATTGCTGCCATTTCATTTCTCTGGCGTTTTATAGGCAAAGCTTGACACTATTAATAACATTAATAGGACATGTCACTGCAGTCTTAAATTGTCATCCCCCAATCATTGATCTAACGTCTCACTTGGACGTGCCAGCACATACTGTCTGCTAGAATTACTTCTACTAAATAGCTGTAATTGCCATGCCTGGCTCGTTTTGTCTTGGGTGCCCTATAAAGATCCCTGGCAAACTAGCTTAATTCACTACTGAGAGGAAGATCTGCTTTGTGTTCCTCTGTGCGTTGACTGATTTCTAGTTTTATTCCCGCAGAAAAAATGTGCTGGTCCCCTCCTCAGAGCAGCAGCGCGTCCCACAGCAGTGCACATTTGCACAGAAGTGCTCTTGGCCGAAGCAAGAAGGCAGGAGGACTCTGCACAGGCTGGAAAGCCCTCTTGCTTATTATACCTCTACGACTAGGGATAAATCACATAAATCCCGTATATATTGATGCATTTAAAGTAAGGTTTTCTTTCAATTCATTGCTCGTTACTGTCAAATAAGTTTGGGTATCTGTGATGTCAGTAAAGAAATGAATTACAATTTCCTTTATTCCTTTTGAACTCCTAGGAATGCTTTAAGATGCCACAGTCTTTGGGAGCATTAGGAGGGAAACCAAAGAATGCCTATTATTTCATAGGATTTTTAGGTAAGGAAAAAAGAAACTTATTCCAAATGTGCAGATGATCAAAAGAGAACATTTTTTGAAGGGGAAATAGTAAGGGGTCTAAGCGTGAACCTCTAGAAGTAAAGAAAGATGAGAATAGAATAAAATAAATGAAGAAGCATATCTAAAAGAGTTTAGAAACAGTATGAGATGATCCTTAACAGGAGCAGAAAGTTAACAGCAAAGCTAGGTGTAAAAATAAGTGATGACATCACCAAGAGCAACGTACTGAGAATAGCTGATAGCATTTGACAAGTGTATTGGTCAAATGTCACTTTTATTTTCTTGTATTTCAAAACTGTTTCTGATAGCAGTATCTTTTTCACCTTTTGCATACCTTCTGTTATTAAGTATTGCTCTAATAAATTTAAAATGCATTCCTTCAGATTTCACCCCACTTTGGGCCAAAATTTTGCAACCCTATTTTGTCCTTTTGTAAAACCTAACCTGTTTTAGTTAGGCTTTTTTGTTCCAATTTCTGAATGAATGCCTAATGGGATTACAGATTGCATCTGTGAACATCCTGTACCTTTTAATCTGTCAAATGTTAGTGTTTACAACACTTGAGATTTAAAAAAAAAAAAAAAAAAAAAAAGTACTGGATCTCACATGGAAAAATAAAAGTATGTGACAAAGATAGAACATAACCAACCAAAAAATTACAGTAATAGATGACAATAGGAAGTTATACTAAATACCCTGTGGGAAACGCTGTGTCTAAACCTTCCGATTCTCTTAAAGAATCCCTAGCTGGAAAGTCTAGATTATACTGACTGCAATGGCAATCTAATTTCTATTTTACAGTTCTGGACCAAGTGCTTATTAATGTCACTTGCTTATTTTTAACATACGGCTTTTACCCATCCAGGCAATGAGCTGATCTATCTGGACCCTCACACCACTCAAAGCTTTGTAGATTCAGAAGAAAATGGCACGGTTGACGATGAGAGTTTCCACTGCCAGGAAGCCCCACATAGAATGAAGATCATGAATTTGGACCCTTCAGTAGCTTTAGTAAGTGTCAGGAAATCTTGAATGCATGTACTTTATCTCAAAGTAATGTCTCTCTACATTGGTAAGGGCAGCAATGCATCTCCTTGAACAGAACCAAGATCACAAAGCTGTCTTCTGTGATCAACACATAGTAGTTTGTACATAACTACATGGAGAATCTTAGGGCAAGTGGGGAGCTGTCTGTACTGTAGGGAGCTCGCTTTGTTTTCTTTACTGAGCAGCTTTTACTTCTTTCAAGAGGCATTATAATGGTCAGAGCAAGGAACTGAAACAGGTTTACGTGTTTTATTCTATCACTACTTTAGGTTTGGTCACCTCTAGACAAGTTACTTAAACTTACTTTATATCATAAGTTGAAACTGTTTAAGTGGAATTATTGTATTTCACCCCAAATTACAAATACAAATGTATTATTTGTAATTCAGCCAAAATGTCATGGGGGTACTGTGGTATTTGAAAAAATTGGATCTGATCCCATGCCAGTATCCTGTGATTGGGTGATTGGCAGTTGTCACCAGTGGGATGTGTTTCTAAAGCTTTAAACAATCTGTAAAGATACCGGTATCTGTCATTCATTCACATACCTGTTTTTTAATACTGCTGCTTTTTAGAAAGTTTTTTTGTTTTGTTTTGTTTTAATACTTAACTACGTAACTGTGCAAAATGTGGCATGATGCAACGAGACAGACAAAATCATAATGAAGAGCAAATATTTTCAGTATAGATACCAGAATGGAAATGTTCCTTAGGTGGTCCATCATCTACAAGTTTTCAGCTTCTGCTGATACCTGGACTGTAGGAACCGGGTGGCGCTCCATGGAGGAGCACACAGGAGCTGCTGCTATTTTTTGCTTGACTATTTCGTTAGGGGTTTGCAGGGCCTTGTTCTCCCCGTGGGTTCTCTCCCTAGAGCTGCCACATATTTGGAGTCTTATATCTACTGATCGTACAGGGCATTACTGTATCAGAGGTCAAACCGCCTTACCTGCTGGTACCACATACCTACCATCTGCAAAGGTAAAACTCTGTGTGTTTGTTTTTTCCCCTAAGGGCTTCTTTTGCAAAGAAGAATGTGATTTTGATAACCGGTGTAGTCTTGTACAAAAGGTAAGAGTGGGAACTTAGCATCTCGATTTGTTCTTTATAAAGTCTGGTTTTTATTGTCTGTTTTTTGTAAAATTTTCCTTTGCATTTTCCTTTGTATACAAATTGTATGAGCCATGGAGAAGAATGCATTAAAGCATCAGGGTAAGGCAATACTACTGAATTGCTAATTGGAAATTGTTCAGCACTTTACCAGCCACAAACCCTGCCAGTTGGAAAATGGGTGTAAACATCCACACTTGAAGGTGTTACTGGGTGACACTTGCTTTTAACTTCTAATTCTCACTAAATGACTAAGGTTTAACTGCCATATTGTAGTGATGTATCAATGATTTGCTTCCTGATCCTTTTTTATTGTTTGACATAATAGATTGCGTGTTCTAATTATGACTGTTAGTCCCTGCTATCTTAAAGATCTGATTCTGTAAGTGCTGCAGGCCTCTAGCTCCTGCTGATCTAGGGAGAACAGAAGGTGCTGGCTGCCACAGGAAACAGACTTGAGGATGTTTCTGCATGCAGCTGTTAAGCTAAGCACCAGACGTCTGAATGTAAAGTACCATCAACCTCTAAGGGCATTTATTTAAAAAAAAAAAAATCATCTAAGGAAAACAGTTTGTAAATAACTGAAATACAGGACAGAAGGTAACTTCTCTTTGAAGAGGAATAGCGTTTGGCTTCAGGAACACCTTTTTTCCTGACCAAAACCTGTCCTTCTAAATCTGATGCGTTTTTTTTTTTTTTTCCCCCTTTGGAGGAGCTGATAGATCTGTCTTTTGTGCTATTGATCAACAGAAAACTTGAGGAGAGTTCTATGCAAGCAACTTTCTTTTAAAAAGCAGAAAATATTGTACATTCCTAGTGTGCTTGCTACATGTCAACAAAATTACAGGTTTGCAGATATCAAAGCTGATATCAAAAGATGATAAGACTGATAATTTGTAGTACAGTTCAAGAGATCTGTCTTCCAGATGTGTTTTAACTAGGGATGTATTACAGAGACCATGGTGCTTGGATTTCACAGTATGTCTGTATAAAGACTTTATTTTCCTGATGGACATGCGTAATTAAAAAACACTTTCAATTAAGCAGACACGTTTTGTGTTTGAAGCGTCTCCCGAGCCAGCTTTTAAAATGAAAGCATTCTGTCCTCAGGAGATTCTAAAGCAGCAGAGTCTACGGATGTTTGAGCTGGTCCAGAAGCACCCGCCACACTGGCCTCCTTTCATACCTCCGACAAAACCAGAAGTGACAACCACAGGAGCAGGTAAGGCACCGATTAAAAGCCTAATTGTGCAATGTTATGTTCCTCGTTAGCAAATAAAAGAATAATCACAGGTAGAATAACTATCCTTTGTGAGTGTCAAGCAATATATAGCAGGCATGTATCCAAACAAGCCATACAATTGCTAGCACAGATTTTTTTTTTCACTCTTACAAAGTACTTTTCTGGAATGCGTCTTTCAAAGTTTTTTTTTTTAAGTGAACAAAATCAGGCATGTCTTTAGAAGCATTTTTTTCTTTATCTTTTTTTACAGAACTCATTGAATCTACTGACAAGCTATTTGAATTGGAAGAAGAATTTGAAATCCTGAGTGTGTGAAGGAAACTGTGGTGACTCTTCTGAGTGTTGAATATATTGGTAATATTATTGCATTGACTTAAACAGCCATGTTAGCCCCGAAGTGCCTGAAATTATGGATAACAGAGCACAGAAATCTAGTAGCATCCAAAACTCCAAGGGCAGTTTAACACACAAGCTTCCCCGGATGGAAAGGCAGTAAGAGCTCTTGTGATAAGATGCTTAAAGGGAATCTCTTTTTAACGTACCTTACCTGGAGACAAACGGGCCTTTGAGATTAAGGCAAAAATACATGTATCACTGGGCACCATGTTTGGAGAAAGGGATAACCCAAATGGATATTTCTTGCTCTCATATAATAATGCAATAGTTTAGTTCTTCAAGCAAAACAGTCTTCAGTTCAGGAGGATGTTTACTTCTGTTCCCTCCTGTGGGCTGCGTCATAGGAAAAATACATCGTCTTGTTTAAAAGATCGACTGGATCAGGAGAAAATTGTTTCCTTGTTAAATATTTTAACATGTATTTGAGCAACCAGACTTTATTACAAAAATGTTTCTGTAAAAGGAACTATGTCTAATGGACACATTTTGCAATAGCCTTCCTGTTTCTGGGAGACCTCAAGAGGAACAGGAGCCTCAAATAGTTGATACAGATCACAACCACTGTTATAGTTATGGTATATTTCACCTTGACCTTAAAATTCAAATGATTAAAACTTAGGTTATTTCTTTCCGAGTTAAAACGAGTCAAAGGTGGTTTAACTGTACCTTATTTATTTTAGAATAGATTTACACAAGTTTCTCTGTTACAGCACTTTATCTGTGCATCTAATAAATTTCTTAAGCTTTTCTTAGGTTGTATGCTGCTATGTTTGGTTAATTTGTGTGAACTAAATATAAACCAGGTTATCTTAAAACTTAATATAGAAGCGTACACAGATTACTGAATTGTTGCTTTTTGACTTCTTGCCTTTTGAAATCTGTTTTGGTAGAAGTGCCTTAACCCTACAGGTTTATCAGAACAGCCTGGGCAGTTTTATTTCTAAGGCAGAGAATCTCTCTCTCTAGCAGCCATAAGAAAAACAGTTCAGAATAAAGAAAGGCAAAGATTTTTAATCCATGCAGAAGTTCCTTTTCACTACCAGACAGTCCCCCTTGTGGTCATGTTGTCAAGCTAGTGTAATGAACATGAACTGCAGACTTTCATCTTCACCAATAAATGACAACATAGAGAAATACTGAATATCTCTCACTCTTATTTATAGCTTTTCTTTTCTTTTTCAGTAGTTCAGCCCTAGTCAACTCGGAGGTGGGCAGCAGCAGCTTCTATGGAGCTCCTATGCTGAAAAAAAAAAAAAAAAAGTTGAGCCTTGAGGGAAAAGGAAGGTGGGAGAGCCAGATGGGGCAAGAGGAAGGGAGGTGGTTTGACCAGGACACCTTGAGGGTCTGGGAAGAGAAGAAATGGATGGGTGCTTAAGAAATGAGCAGCATCACAGCCTACATACGGAAGAATTGTGACGAGCAGTTTAGAAATGTGAGCGATTGGTGGTCTTGTGTTGATCGGCAGCTGTGCTCCATGGTTATAGCTGTAATTTCAGCAGGTTACTGTGTAAGCCGCATGTTGCCACTTCCTTGATCAAGGCAATGCTGTTCAGTTGCAGGGAAGAGGGGCAAGACTCAGGGAAGAAACGGAACGGAGAAAACTCTACACTGTGGATATGCACACGTAGCCATAAAATCAGTGCTGGACAGAAAGAGAGAAAGAGAGACAGACAGACAGACAGACAGAACGAAAGGAGGGAAGGAAGGAAGGAAGGAAGGAAGGAAGGAAGGAAGGAAGGAAGGAAGGAAGGAAGGAAGGAAGGAAGGAAGGAAGGAAGGAAGGAAGGAAGGAAGGAAGGAAGGAAGGAAGGAAGGGAGGGAGGGAGGAAGGGAGGAAGGTAAAGGGAGAAAGAAGGAATACCCCACACTCATAAAAGTGAGAAAGATCCAGGTGTAAAATTACGTAAAAGAAAGACAACTGTCATGTTGTGGTCTGATAGTTTCTGGGAGAAAGCAGAAACCCAGCAATTCTGTCTTTCCTACTCCTCCAAACCAATTCCGTTGACAACTCTGAATGCTTCCAGCTAGAAAAAAAAGGAAGAATGAAGTGGAGGGCTCCTTGCCATCACTGTATTTCTGGAGCAGATTTCTGGATAGTCCCCGCAGCCAGCTGTAGGGCCTGTGCCAGGCTTGGAGTGGCTGCAGGGAACATGCCAGGGGCTCGAGGTGCTGCAGGGAACATGCCAGGGGCTGGAGGGGCTGCAGGGCGAGTGACACGGGTTTGAGGGGCCTCAGGTCCCAGCGCAGTGGTTGAAGTCGATGCAGGGAACATCAGAGTTGTTGGAGGGGCTGCAGGTAAAATGCCAGGGGTTGCCGGGGCTGCAGGGTGCTGAGTCACAGCTTTGCATCAGGTCAAGACGCATTTTCCTAGAACCATCCATTTCCTCCTGAAGGGGCTGAATAGCATGGAACGGTCTTCAAAATGCACAGAGCAGACCCCAGCAAACGTAGGGATGCTGCTAGCAAGTAGGGAACTTTTTTGTTGATGTTGTTAACATTGTTTCACGACAATAGATGCAAACATGTATCTTGAGTTGAGGGCAAAGGTGACCTTGGATCTGAAGCACACAGGCGTTCACTAATGTCCCCCCATCCGGAGTGAATCCACAACGACTCGGAAGGAAAACTAAAGTCCAAACCAGTGCACTGGGATAAAGAGAGTTTAATAGGGTAGAAAAGGAATAAAAACAATATAATCAATATTAATATTTATAATTTATAATATAATAACGTATAAAAATTGTTTAATTAATAAGAGTAAATAATAATCATCATAATTTTATAGTAATAAAACAACGCCATACTGTACAACACAGTCAATAAAGTGGATTTAATGCAATAAAAATAAAACCCATTTATCCCATCCCAATGAGTTCCTATCCCCATCATCACTTCCCATCCCACTGATCATTTCCTATCCCAACAACGTCCCAGTTCTGATTCCAAGGCTGAATTCCCAACTCCCACCCACCCATCCAGCCATGCACCCATTTTCTGCATTTTCAGGTCACAAGACTCTGATGAAGGCCACCTCAGCCTTTTCCCCGAAAAAAAAGCTGCTCTTTATTGTGAAAAACTTCACTTTTGCACAACACTGCAGACCCAGCCAAGATGGTCCTGCAAGACAAGGTGAAACAAACATACAAAACCCATATGGAGGTAAATTGGTTCATCTAAACAAATTCCTACCACGAAATCCTGATCCTCAATCTCAGCACCGATGAAAAAAGAGGATACAGTTCCCTCCTCCAAGGTCCCTCTCTGCCCCTGCTCCCCGTGGGCTCCTCTCCATGGCTGCAGCTGCGGCCCGGGGCCTGCTCCTGCGGGGGCTCTTTTTTGCACCTAAGTGCTGTTAACCATCCCAGGCATTTGTTGTTCACATGGTGAATAAGTGCTGTTTTGGATTTACAGAGATAATCTGTAGATTTGGTTCCAAAGGGGTTAAAATTCAGGCAAGGCAGTGAGAGCTTTGTGGGCTGCAGGAGAACCAAAATGCAGGAACTGTCAGGGCTCATCCTCACCCGTGACCAACTCTCATTTGGTCTTCTTTGGAGAGAAAGCCAAGCCAGCCAGATGGCTTCCACTACTTCTATGGGAGTGACATTGGGATTGATCTTTAAAATGAAATGAAGCAGAAGGCTGTGGGTTCTCCAACCTTCAAGATATGCAGCACTTGGCTGGGAAGGTTTCTTCCGTTCCTATGGATTTGAAGAATTAGGGCTGAAAGAAGCAGCAGGACCCTAGGGCCATATTCTGTCATCTCTATGGAAACTCCTGACCGGAATTACCTCCCTACTGGTGTCAAACTGCAGGCAGGCAAACGGGTGTGGTCTCCTCTCTGTGCAACTCCCCAATCCATGGTGTCTCTTTGCATGTGTGAAATTGCATGTGTATAGGGGGTGTGGTGTGGTGGCAGAAGAGGGAAAGCCTCTTCTGATGGGTCCTAAAGCTGTGAGTCTGACCCTTCTGTGACTGTGCTGAAAGCGATCCTGGGGATAGAAGGGAGAGTGATCCAGCTGCACATCATGAGACGGGGAAGAGACAGAGGCTCTGGCGTGCACTGCTGACTGGTTGGCCTCGGTGGGGTTGGAGTGAGGAAGCTGTACCCTCCTCTGTCAGCACAAAGGAGAGGAGTTATTCCACGCTATTTTTCCTCCTCTGTGTATGAATGGACAGACTGCACAGTTGGTTAAGGCCGTAGCTACTGAAGACAAGAACTCGATTGTCTGCTGCTCTTCAGGCAGGAGGCAGAAGGAATCAAGAGACAGGACTGGCTCTGTCTGCATACTGCAGTAGACGCACTTTTTTGCATCTTCTGTGCGTGAAAAAGTATGTTTTAATTGATAAGAATCCCAAGGGCCTAGAAATACTGCAGTTTTAGGATAAATCTGGTATAAACTGAGTGTCCTGAGGATTTTGAGTACTCCATTTCCGTGGCCAGACCAACAGAAACTCCAGGGCAATAGGAAACACAACTTTCTCTCTCTTATCCTAAATTTCTCCACTTGTTATCTCCTGACCAGCAATTTACAGGAAAGTTACAGGAAAGTGAGGGAAAATATTTGAACTATTTATACACCAGTGCAGGTGGTGCCATGTTAACTTCACTCTTTTGCAAGATCTTGTTTGCTAACAGCAAGTTATGGCCCCTAGGGATGTTTTACCTTGAGGGAGGGAATGGGGGCACACCAAAACAAGTAGAACAAGCAAAATACTGTGGGGTGGAGCTGACAAAACAACAAACAAACAAACAAACAACAAAAAAACAACTACCACCACAGACCACCCACTAGTGCCGTGCTTTTCATACTGAAGTGAGGAAAGAGCAGAGCATCCTTGCAGTAACTTCATGCCTCAAAACCCTCCTTTGTCACTCTTCCTGCACTTGTGTAACAGTTGCTTGCAGGTCTGTTTCCTTTCTTACTTCAGGACTGGAAGATGGCTTCATGGACAAAACAGACTTGGCTTGGGGAAGAGTAATTGAATTTATTGCCAACTGATCACAAAGTAGGACAGTGAGAATTTAAAAACTTTAAAACCAACCAACCAACCAACCAACCAACCAAACAGAAAACCACCTCGCCACACTACCTCCATCCCAGGCTAAACCTCAGTCTTGATTCTTCTATCTATTTCCCACGGAGCAGTGGGGGGTGGTTGGAGGATGTTGGGGACTGGAGGTTGCAGGCTCTGCTGCACCTTCATCGTATTTGGCAATTTTATTGATGGTAGCGCTCCCCACCCCTCCCATCCCCTCTTTTCCCTTCCCTCCACTCCCCTGCCCTCCCCTATGCTCCCTGTTCTTTCTGACCAACAGTATGATAGATTCGGGTGGGTGGTCAGCACGTGGGGCTACGGAGAGGACATGTACACAAAGATTTGGCTCCAGATCCAAAATGTCATGTATTTGGCAATTTTATTTATGGTAGCACTCCCCTCCCCTCCCCTCCCCTCCCCTCCCCTCCCCTCCCCTCCCCTCCCCTCGCCTCTTTTGCCTCCTCTCCCCACTTTTGCCTCCCCTCCCCTCCCCCCCATCCTCTCCCCTCCCCTCCCGTCTCCTCCCCTCCCCTACACCCCCTCCCCTATGCTCCCTGTCCCTATACTCTGCTACACTCCCCTCCCCTATACTACCCTACACACTCCCACACTTCCCTTCCCTATCCTACCCTAAACTCCCGTTCGCTACACTACCCTACATTACCCTATGCCCCCCTCCCCTACACTCTCCTACACTCCCCTCCCGTATCCTACCCTACACTCCCCTAAACTCCGATCCCCTACACTACCCTATACTCTCCTATGCTCCCCTCCCCTCTAACACGCTACACTACGCTATGCTACCCTACCCTACCCTACCCTACCCTACCCTACCCTACCCTACCCTACCCTACCCTATCCTATGTTATCCTATCCTATCCTATCCTATCCTATCCTATCCTATCCTATCCTATCCTATCCTATCCTATCCTATCCTATCCTATCCTATCCGATCCTATCCGATCCTATCCTATCCTATCCTATCCTATCCTACCCTCCCCCTGCCCTCCCCTCCCCTCCCCTCCCTTCCTTTTATTCCCTCCCCTTCCCTCCCCTCTTGTCTTCTTCTCTCCTCTCTTCTTTCTTTCAGGTAACTTCAAATCGCTTCAGTCGTTCTCATAGCTCCTGTCCCTGGCTGATTCACGGGAACCCATCAGCAGCAACCAGAAGCGCTCCAGCTGCTGTGTCACTGGTCGAGCAACAGTCTCCAACTGGGAATCGCTGACTTCGTTGTGTGGCTCAGACAGGTGCCTTGCAGTTCCACCGTGGCCTGGACGTTTCCTCTTGCTGTGTCCCCACCTACAGCGCACTTCTGCTTAGAAGCAGCAGCAGGCTTTGGAAGATGTCCCACTCCTTCCATTTTCAGTGGTTTAGCTTGGCTAGCCGGGTGGTGTCTGTCAATAGAAGACAACAACGAGATTTGGGTTAGAAACAGCTAACTGAGTAGTTCCTTTGCACAAGGGCAAGGAATATCTACCCCTTCCTACTGGAGGCTGCAGTGTCAGAGATAATGACGGGTCCTTCCGAGAGCTTTGAAATATCCCTTGGGGATGCTGAGTCCAGAGGACCAGAGCAAACCTGTCTAAAGTACACCGTGGAATCACTCGGAATGACTTCCTAGCAGAAGCATGTGTCTGATACGGCTTCAGCTGCTTGCAGTGTTCTTCTTCACCTCCTACCTAAATTCAGATGAGAGATCTCAATGAAGATGGAAAGGTTGAGAAATAGAGAAATCACTGATGTGCTTTGAGAACTTCTAAGGACTGAGTACTGCATCAATCCCATGTTGTAACATTAAGGATTGGTTAGAAAAGCAAACGTTAAAAACAAGGAAAGGGGAAGAACAAGTAAGCTTTCTTAAAGTATCTATTCTATTTAAGGTATCTTTAAAGAAGTAAATAAGTACTGAAATATATATGCAGATATAGAGAGAGAGAGAGAGAGAGAGAGAGAGAGAGATACAGAAACCTAAGAGTCTGCTGTGCAGGTTAGCTTCTTGCTCTCTTTTCTAAAAGTCACAGTGAATGCAGCATCTGTGTGCGTTACAAGCATTACCCTCAGTCCAGCACAGGTACACACGAGAGGTCAGCCTGCAGGTTGCGGAGGCAAAGCAACTGCTCTGTCTGGATGTGAAGAGCCAAGACAGAAGTTGCTGTCAGGGAAAAGATACACAGAGGGGATGAAAAAGACGGAGTGTGCTTCCGACCTTCACAACTTCTAAGCAAGCGGAGATGAGGTTGTGGAAGAAGCAAATAAGCTGTTGATCTAGAAGCAGCCTGAAGATTGTCCTTAAGCAGGGCCTTGCATTCTTCATTTTTACAGCATTGCTTGCCTTCAAGTGCACGACGATGATTTTATGAACTTTCTACCACTACAGAAATGCACCGGATTCTTTCACAAAACTTACGGGTGGTACTTGGCAATATTGGTCAGCATTCTCTATTTCCTTCTTCATCTCAATTCTCTTTTGGCCTGTGAAGCTTTCCAGATCAGAGGAGAAGATCCACGGTAATACGGAGCTTTGGATACTGCAAAGGAAACGAAGAATCCTACTGACAACTCTTTTCAACCTCGCCTGCAAGCATCACAGAAAAGAACACCGAAAGAACACCGCTTTATCATGGGAAGCATAAATTGGAGCATAGGTGTCCTATAGCTGAAGCGAGGTGAAGCAGGTTCCACACAAGGTGAAGGAGCACACCCATAAGCATTTCCGTAAAGCCGTGTTTTCAAACAAAGGGTTAAGATTTAGATTTTCTTACAAGTGAAGAATGAAGAAATAAAAGAAAAAGAAAATTACCAGGACATCCAGTTTTCCTCTAGCTTGCTTTGCTTCTTTCCGAATCTGAGTCTGGAGTGACAGTCAGGGAGCAGCGTTGTGCAGAAATGCCAAAGCCTCCCCAGCTGGTTGTACCTTCATCAGCAAGGGCTTTGATACTGCTGCCTCCTCAGCAACATCAGCCATTTCCGAGGAAAGCTGGTGTCCATCAGGTCAAATAGGAATGGGAAATCCCTCTTGCCACAACTTCACACTCACACCAGAGTTGGCAGGACAGGCCGATGGACAGAGAAGCGTCTGCAAGAGTGTTAGAAAACAGACTTTAGATTTCCGTCAACCCAGGAAGAATTACTTGCTCATCCCTTCAAAGTGAACTCTGAGTAGAAGGAGGGGATCCCAAGCTGCATTCCTGACATCTATGCTGCAAAGTCATCCAATGGGACATGTTACTGTAGCAGCCTGTTACGAACAGAAACAGGACTTTGAGGTTATGCTGTTGGATTAGAATTAAGCTCAAAGAGTTAGTCCTTTGACGTGTTTTTGTTTGCAAGTGTTTTCACTGCTTCCCAGACAATGTCTCCAGCAAGCTAGCTGCTTGCTTCATTTGTTCTGTTCTGTTCTTTTTGATTCTGTTTTGTTTTGTTTTCTCAGCCAGGATTCTTAGAGAAATGAGATTAAAGTGATCATATTGTATGTCCACCCATCCCTCCCTCCCCTTCGCTTGTCCAGAGCTTTTACCTCGTCCAGCAGCTTGAATGAACTCGGTCCTAGGCGCAGTTGTGTCCAAGCCATTCTGTTCCTAGACGTGTTGTGAGAACAGACAGCTAAGTAGTGGGGAGAGGACGTGCTGCTGTCTGCAGTGTGACCTCAGCGCTTACCAAACAGTAGGGAATACACAGAGAAGGGCCTTAGGAGAACTTCAAGCCCCAGATACTTTTTATGTGGAAACCATATTTCCCAAGATAACACTGGACACAACTGCATAATCAAAAGGGATTCATTTCTTGGTTCATTCAACTCCTGCGTTTTAGTTTTAAAACATGTCTGTCTTGGCTTAAAGCACTCTTCCAATCTCTATTTCCAGTTCCTAGGATTTCCTGAAATAGGGAATCCCACTTTTTCCTTTTACAATCTCCCAGTCTCTTCTTTTTTACCTCTCCCCAAGAAACTTAGCACTGCTCTCTTCATACTTGACAACTAGATATGGAGCTGTATCAGCCAGAAGGAAGTTTCCTTCACACTTTCTGCTTCTTACGGTATCTGGGCTCTTACCTTTACACTTACTCACCCTTCCTACATTAGCACAAAGAAAGTGTTTTGGAGATCTGATGTCTTGTTTTCCAGAAACTGCCCTGAATCACCTTTACGAGAGCTGTCCCACGCTGCGAGCACAAGTCTTGCAGTCTGGCCAGATATTTGCCTTCTAAGTCAATAACCAAATCTGTTACAAAGGTAAGAACATGTAATTAATGGAAAGGAAATCCTTTTATCCTTTTATTTTGATCCAAATTCACTTTTTTTTTTTTTTTCTAGTCCAAGAATGAATCATGGAGAACCACCAAAACTCAGGTGAGAAATGAAATGACAAATGTTAAGGTCAGGCAGCTTGCCCACTGCCATTGCTACCCTGAAAGCAGATGGAGTGCATCTTCATACGCCACAGCCTGAGACACTAGTCGACAGGCCAGCCCGTGTGAGGAAGTCCATTGCTGTCCTGAATTTTAACGTGACAGGGGGACTCTTAAGCCTCTTGTTTATGCTTTAGTACTTGCGGTCTATGGGAGGACCACAGCACACTCTTCTCTGTCTCCCCTTATTTGTTGATCGTCTGTAGGAAGAAGAGAACGTGCAGAGGCCCTCACCCGTACATTGGGTCTGTTCTCACTCTGTGCAGCTCCATCATTGAGCAAAGTACCAACCTTGAGGCTTCTGTAAGGACTTGACACAAACTACAGAATACTACAATGAAGCATTCACAACAAAACCACATTTTTTTCCTCAGCCAAGCATCAAAACACTTACAGAAGGGCATGGTCCCTCTCTGTGCACCTCAAGGGGAGATCCACAAATCCTCACGTGGTTTCATCGCATCCAGCACCCTTCTCTGTGCCTCCCAGCTAAACGTGCACGGAGGCAGCTGTTGCCAAAGTGCTGTGGTGACACAATTCAGTTCTGTTTCTGAAGTCATCACCGCAGGCGCCTCCCAGTGACGGCACAACACTCTCTGTTGCTAATGCGTCTGTCTCAGAAACAGCTAGGGAAGTACCACTATGCCCAAACTGACTTGAATTAGAGTAGTTCCCAAATTATTCTCTGCTCCCCTACATCTGTGGAAGGTGTGTGATCAATCTTTTCCTTGAGAAAGGACTACAGAGCAAAAGAGCTTGATTCTGAGATGTTGCCCGTCCTTGTAGAGCAGTTCACCTTTGATTTCCATGTCAGAAAAAAGAAGGTGAAATCAACAATTCCCTTCCTCTGAGCTGGGAATAGGAAAGAAGCCCAATTCTCCAGGAAGCCTTCAAAAGGAAACTCTGCATTTCTTTGTTAAACACCTTGTTTAATTTCTTGAAAGAAATCTTTCCCAGGACTTTGCAACTGCGGTGGTTCGAAGCGGGTGGGCAGCCGAGTTCCACCACGGCCGCTCTCTCACTCCCCCTCCTCAAAGGGAAAGGGGGAGAAAATACGATGCAAAGGGCTCCAGGGCTGAGATAAGGACAGGGCGATGGCTCAACAAGTATCGTGACGGGCAAAGCAGACTCAGCAGAGTGACCCTCAGGGTCCCTCCCTGCCCCTGCTCCCCGTGGGGTCCCTCCCACGGGATGCCGTCCTTCCCCAGCTGATCCCACACGGGCTGCCCACAGGCAGCAGCTCCTCAAGCACTGCTCCCACACGGCTCCGTCCCACGGGCTCCATCCATCCATCCATCCCCCAGGAGCAAACTGCTCCAGCACGGGTCCCCCACGGCTGGGCGGCAGCTCCCCCCAGCCCCCCTGCTCCTGCGGGGGCTCCTCTCCATGGCTGCAGCTGCGGCCCGGGGCCTGCTCCTGCGGGGGCTCTCCACAGGCCGCAGCCTCCTCCAGGCCACAGCCACCTGCTCCACCGGGGGCTCCTCCACCCACAGGGGGGCAGCAGCGTGGAGATCTGCTCCATGGGGGACCCATGGGTGCAGGGGGACAGCCTGCTCCACCAGGGGCCTCTCCCTGCACAGCCCGCAGGGGAACTGCTGCTGTGAGCCTGGAGCACCTCCTGCCTCCTGCTGCACTCACCTTGGGGGCTGCAGGGCTGCTTCTCACTCATTTCTCTACCAGCTTCTGTTGTGCAGCAGTATTTCCCCCTGCTTACATCTGCTCTCCCAGAGGTGCAAACAACATCGCTTATTGGCTCGGCTCTGGCAAGCGCCGGGGCCCTTTTGGAGCTATCTGGAGCTGGCTGTTGTCTGGACTGTTCTCACAGACGCCATCCCTGCAGGCCCCTGCTACCAAACCCTTGCCACGTAAATCCGATCGAAGTGTATGCAGCAATTACAAAGCCGCTGTGCTTTGGGCTGTCACGATCCTTCTGCAAGTGCAGGGGAGGTGCAGGGTTGCTTTGCATTTCCAAAAGGAGGAAGAAAGCCTCCAACCCCACTGGACCTCAGCCACTTGCAGGATCCAAGCAACGCTCCCCACTTTCAGTTATCTCCCTCCCATGCACACAGTGGGAGCAAGGTTGAACAAGCACATTTTTGAAAATGTTTATCTTAATGAAGAATAAAAGAAGTCTACAACACCCAATCCCTCTGTGCACCCAAGGCAAAAATCGTGGACTATTCTGCCTCAACACTATTTTCAGACCCAATTTGTCAAGTCATCTAGCAGAGGATTTCTCTCTTGTTCACTCACTAGCTTAGTAGAGCACCAGTTTACATAGGTGCTGGAGCAGATTCCTCAACCATCTGAAGGGACTTGATCCCAGAAAAGTTCAAAACTGCAGATGACTCATGATTTTGTGGTGAAGCATCTATTAAATGAGAGCTGTTCCGCTTAGGGCACAGTGAGACAATGTGAGAAGAACCCTGTATCTCACTGATTGAGGCTTTATAACTCTACAGAATTGTCAGTCAACAATAAATGGAAAGTGCAGGAGATATGTTCTTTCTTCCTCCTTTCCCTGCCATACATTAGCAGAGAGATTGTGGTGGGATATAGGTTCAGAGCCTCACAGAAGAAGGATTTGAACCCAGGCTCTCCACAGTCTGCACCACTGCCTTCCTGATGGCTTTTGACTATTTTATTTTATTTTATTTTATTTTATTTTATTTTATTTTATTTTATTTTATTTTATTTTATTTTATTTTATTTTATTTTATTTTATTTTATTTTATTTTATTTTATTTTATTTCATTTCATTTTATTTTATTTTATTTTATTTTATTAGTATTATTATTCTTCTTTTTCTGGGTGGTGTCTAAGTCTTGGGGGGAAGAACAAACTGTGGGAGGAGGGAATGCTACTACTGTCTGTGACAGTGGTGATTTCTGGACAGTGTTAGCAACAGAGCTTCTGCAGAGAAGAGAAAATGCCAGGCAGTCTCTGTTGGTATTCCATGTACTGAGTACTGAGTGCAGTTTTGGGCTCCACAGTATAAGAAAAAGACATAAACCTGTTAGAGAGTGTCGAAAGAAGGGCAACAAACAAGAGGGTCTCTTTTAACAGGGGGATTGAGGTTTGTGGCAAGGTTTTGGTAGCAATTTGGGGGCTGCACTGTGCTGGACACAGCAACAGACGCACCATAAGCCAAAGTCAGACAATAAGCCAAGGTGTGTTCACGTGTGGTTTACTGTGGTTTAACGTGGTTTACGTATAGAAGAAAGTTTTCGCCTATTGGTGAGTATACTGCAGATTTGCTGCATTGTTCTAAATTAAATAGCAAGATAAGTGATGGCATCGTAGGCTGGGAAAATATTTCTAGAGTATTAGCGCATTTTGAGCATCATTTTAACTGTTTATGCAAACATGAAGATTATTAAAATCAGTGTTTATTTAGGTCTGTATGTAAACAGGTGATCATGTTGTATAGCATGCAGTAAATGGTTTGTGAATGCTGCTTGAAGAATGAAAAGAGTAAGTCAGCTCCACAAGGAATAAATGAATTTTGTTTATTTGTGCAATGCAGAGATTAGAATTAGACCAACAGCATGGAACCAAAGTCTTGCTCTGTGCCTTTTATCTGTAGGACAGTTCATGGAGGCTTCATCAGCCCTATCTGTTTTCTAGCACTCTGAAATGTCCTCTGTGGTGCTGCACCCAGTTGAAAGCCTGCACTGATTGTGCTGAACTTTCCTAACAGGAGGCACGGGTCCTTCGTCGGACGCTGGCTGGGGATGTATGCTGCGATGCGGGCAGATGATGCTGGCCCAAGCACTGATCTGCAGACACTTAGGGAGAGGTGAGTGCTGGTCCTGAGGGAACTTCGGTATTGTCTGCAGACGCTTCTTCGTAAGTACTCCATTAAAAGCACAAACCCTGAATTTATTAGTGAGACTTTCTTTGATGCCCTGGTAACAGTTCCTAATGAATCAATTCATATTCAGCTGGGTGAAATCATCCCAGCCTGACGCAGAGAAATAGGCATAGAAGGAGAACAAATGGGGAATCCTGTCGCCATTATTTTATAAACCTCACCCAAGTATAACACCCAAGTTGAGGCCAAGGGAAAACCTGCCACCGTGGGACAGTGCTCTTACCCTTCTCTTCACTCCTCACTTGTCAGCAGCACGAGGTCCAAACCCCCCTGGTGCAAGCTCTTAAGCATGCATGTCACATCCCAGGATGCTGCCAGTGGAGTGTTTGGACTTTCTGTATGGATCTTATGTTGTTATTTAATGGGTGCTTAGAAATCCAACAAGGTCTAAACACAGCCTGTACTTTTAAATAATCTTGGAAGCTCAGAGATACTGGAATGGCTATCAACACGCAGCATGATCCGTCAGAATATGTTTGCAGTTGATGTTTTTGTTTTGTTTTATTTTCCCTGTTTTTACAATCTAGCCTATGATGATAAAGGGCAGCTTGATGATAAATAACAAGCTTGGAATTCTAGGAGCTCTACACAAAATGTAAATATTCGAGATGAATTGAAATGTCTTTTAACATCTCATTATAAAGCTTTCTGCTGTCTAGACATTTGATCAGTGTAATGAAAACGTCACCATTTTTTATTCTATATCAATTTTTCCTTTCAGATTGGCAATGGGAAAAACACAAAAACAACCAGAAGAATATCACAGAATCCTACGATGCTTTCTCGACAGGAAGGCTTGCTGTTATTCAGTCCACCAGATGGGTAAGAACAAACATAAACTTTCAGGTTTTTTCCACTGAAATTTCTACTGTGTTGAATCACTAATTTGCAGTATGTTAATTCATAATTTTAAAAAGTGGATGTGAAGACAATGTGTATGCTTATATAAAAATAAAAAGGTATGCAGATGGGCGCAAAGACTAGTAGTACAGAAACATTCCCTGAGACCTAAATAAAGCCATGTACTAGAATCTAGCTCTTGATAAACTCTGTAAGCCTTGGGTACCAGAGTCAGTAATGTTAGAATAGGCAGTCTTGTAGCTTATTGCTGTAATTTGTAATAAAGGGCACTAACATTTGTTAACTTGTAATTCTCATTGTAGTTTAGAAGCCTTTTGTTTATTAAAGAAACTGGCACTCCCTAAGTTTTGAAAAGAGCATAGATTGAGAAAATAATTGTTATTGCTAAATACAGATTGCAGTTACTCTAGAATGTTTGACAGTCACGGTATTTACTGTATATTGTTCCCACATTCTTTATGGTCTCATTTTTCTTTGATTTTGTGTACGTGTGTCTTTTTTTCACTATGAAAACAGCACAGGTGGGTGTTGGAGAGGGGAAGTCAATTGGAGAATGGTTTGGACCAAATACAGTTGCTCAAGTACTAAAGTAAGTGAGATCATACCAGTCTCATTCAGAACGTACTCCCCTGGGGCAGCCAAGAGAAGGCCCAGGCAGAGTTTTGAAGGCTGCATCTCCCCCTGTCCCACAGTCAGGAATGTACTTGCCATCTATTTACAAGTGCAGCATGGAATGTCATGCCACAGCTCGGTGTGCAGGTACTGAGTTGGGAATGGGTGACCTCTAAATTTTAATAAAGGAAGAGCCTGAGGAGAAGAAACTGCAGGAAAGTCTCCTGCTATGCCGTCTGCATGCCCTCACCAGTCACACCACAGATGTATATTCCTTTCTGCACAGTGGCACAGCTCTGGCAGGTCGAGAGTGCCACCGTGTAGGTCGGAGTGGTGGTGTGAAACATCAGAGAGAAGCCATCTCGGCTGAGGAGGGAACTGAGCTGCAATTCCTCCCTTTCTGAGCAGCAGTTCTGCCAGCAAGGCTACTGGATAAAGATGGGCAGCTCCTCATAGTCTGGGAGCCACACTGAAAGGAACTGAGGCTGCTCAGTTCTCCAGGGGTACGTGGAGGTGTCTTACCTCAGGCAGGGGCTAGGCTACAGGTCCTGCGAGCTCAGCAGCAAGTCTTTGACACCCTGGAACAGGCACATGATCTGAAGAGGGAGGGGAGCTGAAGCATGCCCTGGACTCCAGATCTTTCATGGCCAAGTTTTTCATGGTGAAACGCTCACCCCCATTTCTTTCTGGCTTATTTGAAACAGCTAATTCTGCCAGTGCAGCTTAAGAGTGTAGCTCCCTTCCCCAAAGGTTTGGATTTTGCAGAAGTGGACATAAAACTGTGTGCTGCTGTCTCCCACTGAAGTTTTGGTGCCCCAAACCCTTAGCTGATTTAGCTTTTAACGCCCCATTTCTGCTGTGCACGCAGGCTCAGGCAGAAGTAATTCCACTGAATTCAGTGGAATTTCTTAAGCAAAAAGTAATCTGCAAAACTGGCATAGGAATTTTTTTCTTTTCCAGATGAGAAAAGACACAATTGGGCAAGAACCCAGTGCAGAGACTGTCGAGTGCAATAAAAAGTAATAAACTTGATGTAGTTGAACTGTTACTGTCACTGCATTTAGCAGTAAGACAAAACAGTTTGCACATGGTGCAGCGCATATGTTTTTCCTGGTACCACTCAGTACCTATTTTTCTAAAGATATTAAACATTTAATGTTTAAAGTTTTCTTTTTCTTACATGGAGACTTTAAAAAATGCAGAAAGGATGTTTTTTCTTAAGAAAAAAAAAAATAAATAAATGGTTCTGAGTGTAAAGCTACCCTTTTGATCCAACTAGTTTATATTAATTAGTACCTTAATGTTTTCTAGGAAGCTTGCTTTATTTGATGAATGGAATTCATTAGCAGTTTATGTATCTATGGACAATACGGTGGCCATTGAAGACATCAGTAAGTGACACCTCATCAGATTTCTGGTAACAGTTTCTGATTTGACTCCATTTGCCAGCATGTATCTAAACATGAACAAATACTTGGGGGGCCATGGCTTTGTCTTGCAAGGGTAAGAAGAGGGAAGAAGGACATACAAACTCAGTTGTGTTTTTTTGATCCCTGATGCCAACTTCGTGCTCACATCACTGGATGTGAAGAGCTCCTTGAAGAATTTCTACTGTCATCATTGCTGCCATTTCATTTCTCTGGCGTTTTATAGGCAAAGCTTGACACTATTAATAACATTAATAGGACATGTCACTGCAGTCTTAAATTGTCATCCCCCAATCATTTATCTAACGTCTCACTTGGACGTGCCAGCACATACTGTCTGCTAGAATTACTTCTACTAAATAGCTGTAATTGCCATGCCCGGCTCGTTTTGTCTTGGGTGCCCTATAAAGATCCCTGGCAAACTAGCTTAATTCACTACTGAGAGGAAGATCTGCTTTGTGTTCCTCTGTGCGTTGACTGATTTCTAGTTTTATTCCCGCAGAAAAAATGTGCTGGTCCCCTCCTCAGAGCAGCAGCGCGTCCCACAGCAGTGCACATTTGCACAGAAGTGCTCTTGGCCGAAGCAAGAAGGCAGGAGGACTCTGCACAGGCTGGAAAGCCCTCTTGCTTATTATACCTCTACGACTAGGGATAAATCACATAAATCCCGTATATATTGATGCATTTAAAGTAAGGTTTTCTTTCAATTCATTGCTCGTTACTGTCAAATAAGTTTGGGTATCTGTGATGTCAGTAAAGAAATGAATTACAATTTCCTTTATTCCTTTTGAACTCCTAGGAATGCTTTAAGATGCCACAGTCTTTGGGAGCATTAGGAGGGAAACCAAAGAATGCCTATTATTTCATAGGATTTTTAGGTAAGGAAAAAAGAAACTTATTCCAAATGTGCAGATGATCAAAAGAGAACATTTTTTGAAGGGGAAATAGTAAGGGGTCTAAGCGTGAACCTCTAGAAGTAAAGAAAGATGAGAATAGAATAAAATAAATGAAGAAGCATATCTAAAAGAGTTTAGAAACAGTATGAGATGATCCTTAACAGGAGCAGAAAGTTAACAGCAAAGCTAGGTGTAAAAATAAGTGATGACATCAACAAGAGCAACATACTGAGAATAGCTGATAGCATTTGACAAGTGTATTGGTCAAATGTCACTTTTATTTTCTTGTATTTCAAAACTGTTTCTGATAGCAGTATCTTTTTCACCTTTTGCATACCTTCTGTTATTAAGTATTGCTCTAATTAATTTAAAATGCATTCCTTCAGATTTCACCCCACTTCGGGCCAAAATTTTGCAACCCTATTTTGTCCTTTTGTAAAACCTAACCTGTTTTAGTTAGGCTTTTTTGTTCCAATTTCTGAATGAATGCCTAATGGGATTACAGATTGCATCTGTGAACATCCTGTACCTTTTAATCTGTCAAATGTTAGTGTTTACAACATTTGAGATTAAAAAAAAAAAAAAAAAAAAGTACTGGATCTCACATGGAAAAATAAAAGTATGTGACAAAGATAGAACATAACCAACCAAAAAATTACAGTAATAGATGACAATAGGAAGTTATACTAAATACCCTGTGGGAAACGCTGTGTCTAAACCTTCCGATTCTCTTAAAGAATCCCTAGGTGGAAAGTCTAGATTATACTGACTGCAATGGCAATCTAATTTCTATTTTACAGTTCTGGACCAAGTGCTTATTAATGTCACTTGCTTATTTTTAACATACGGCTTTTACCCATCCAGGCAATGAGCTGATCTATCTGGACCCTCACACCACTCAAAGCTTTGTAGATTCAGAAGAAAATGGCACGGTTGACGATGAGAGTTTCCACTGCCAGGAAGCCCCACATAGAATGAAGATCATGAATTTGGACCCTTCAGTAGCTTTAGTAAGTGTCAGGAAATCTTGAATGCATGTACTTTATCTCAAAGTAATGTCTCTCTACATTGGTAAGGGCAGCAATGCATCTCCTTGAACAGAACCAAGATCACAAAGCTGTCTTCTGTGATCAACACATAGTAGTTTGTACATAACTACATGGAGAATCTTAGGGCAAGTGGGGAGCTGTCTGTACTGTAGGGAGCTCGCTTTGTTTTCTTTACTGAGCAGCTTTTACTTCTTTCAAGAGGCATTATAATGGTCAGAGCAAGGAACTGAAACAGGTTTACGGGTTTTATTCTATCACTACTTTAGGTTTGGTCACCTCTAGACAAGTTACTTAAACTTACTTTATATCATAAGTTGAAACTGTTTAAGTGGAATTATTGTATTTCACCCCAAATTACAAATACAAATGTATTATTTGTAATTCAGCCAAAATGTCATGGGGGTACTGTGGTATTTGAAAAAATTGGATCTGATCCCATGCCAGTATCCTGTGATTGGGTGATTGGCAGTTGTCACCAGTGGGATGTGTTTCTAAAGCTTTAAACAATCTGTAAAGATACCGGTATCTGTCATTCATTCACATACCTGTTTTTTAATACTGCTGCTTTTTAGAAAGTTTTTTTGTTTTGTTTTGTTTTGTTTTAATACTTAACTACGTAACTGTGCAAAATGTGGCATGATGCAACGAGACAGACAAAATCATAATGAAGAGCAAATATTTTCAGTATAGATACCAGAATGGAAATGTTCCTTAGGTGGTCCATCATCTACAAGTTTTCAGCTTCTGCTGATACCTGGACTGTAGGAACTGGGTGGCGCTCCATGGAGGAGCACACAGGAGCTGCTGCTATTTTTTGCTTGACTATTTCGTTAGGGGTTTGCAGGGCCTTGTTCTCCCCGTGGGTTCTCTCCCTAGAGCTGCCACATATTTGGAGTCTTATATCTACTGATCGTACAGGGCATTACTGTATCAGAGGTCAAACCGCCTTACCTGCTGGTACCACATACCTACCATCTGCAAAGGTAAAACTCTGTGTGTTTGTTTTTTCCCCTAAGGGCTTCTTTTGCAAAGAAGAATGTGATTTTGATAACCGGTGTAGTCTTGTACAAAAGGTAAGAGTGGGAACTTAGCATCTCGATTTGTTCTTTATAAAGTCTGGTTTTTATTGTTTGTTTTTTGTAAAATTTTCCTTTGCATTTTCCTTTGTATACAAATTGTATGAGCCATGGAGAAGAATGCATTAAAGTATCAGGGTAAGGCAATACTACTGAATTGCTAATTGGAAATTGTTCAGCACTTTACCAGCCACAAACCCTGCCAGTTGGAAAATGGGTGTAAACATCCACACTTGAAGGTGTTACTGGGTGACACTTGCTTTTAACTTCTAATTCTCACTAAATGACTAAGGTTTAACTGCCATATTGTAGTGATGTATCAATGATTTGCTTCCTGATCCTTTTTTATTGTTTGACATAATAGATTGCGTGTTCTAATTATGACTGTTAGTCCCTGCTATCTTAAAGATCTGATTCTGTAAGTGCTGCAGGCCTCTAGCTCCTGCTGATCTAGGGAGAACAGAAGGTGCTGGCTGCCACAGGAAACAGACTTGAGGATGTTTCTGCATGCAGCTGTTAAGCTAAGCACCAGACGTCTGAATGTAAAGTACCATCAACCTCTAAGGGCATTTATTTAAAAAAAAAAAAATCATCTAAGGAAAACAGTTTGTAAATAACTGAAATACAGGACAGAAGGTAACTTCTCTTTGAAGAGGAATAGCGTTTGGCTTCAGGAACACCTTTTTTCCTGACCAAAACCTGTCCTTCAAAATCTGATGCGTTTTTTTTTTTTTTTTTCCCCCTTTGGAGGAGCTGATAGATCTGTCTTTTGTGCTATTGATCAACAGAAAACTTGAGGAGAGTTCTATGCAAGCAACTTTCTTTTAAAAAGCAGAAAATATTGTACATTCCTAGTGTGCTTGCTACATGTAAACAAAATTACAGGTTTGCAGATATCAAAGCTGATATCAAAAGATGATAAGACTGATAATTTGTAGTACAGTTCAAGAGATCTGTCTTCCAGATGTGTTTTAACTAGGGATGTATTACAGAGACCATGGTGCTTGGATTTCACAGTATGTCTGTATAAAGACTTTATTTTCCTGATGGACATGCGTAATTAAAAAACACTTTCAATTAAGCAGACACGTTTTGTGTTTGAAGCGTCTCCCGAGCCAGCTTTTAAAATGAAAGCATTCTGTCCTCAGGAGATTCTAAAGCAGCAGAGTCTACGGACGTTTGAGCTGGTCCAGAAGCACCCGCCACACTGGCCTCCTTTCATACCTCCGACAAAACCAGAAGTGACAACCACAGGAGCAGGTAAGGCACCGATTAAAAGCCTAATTGTGCAATGTTATGTTCCTCGTTAGCAAATAAAAGAATAATCACAGGTAGAATAACTATCCTTTGTGAGTGTCAAGCAATATATAGCAGGCATGTATCCAAACAAGCCATACAATTGCTAGCACAGATTTTTTTTTTCACTCTTACAAAGTACTTTTCTGGAATGCGTCTTTCAAAGTTTTTTTTTTTAAGTGAACAAAATCAGGCATGTCTTTAGAAGCATTTTTTTCTTTATCTTTTTTTACAGAACTCATTGAATCTACTGACAAGCTATTTGAATTGGAAGAAGAATTTGAAATCCTGAGTGTGTGAAGGAAACTGTGGTGACTCTTCTGAGTGTTGAATATATTGGTAATATTATTGCATTGACTTAAACAGCCATGTTAGCCCCGAAGTGCCTGAAATTATGGATAACAGAGCACAGAAATCTAGTAGCATCCAAAACTCCAAGGGCAGTTTAACACACAAGCTTCCCCGGATGGAAAGGCAGTAAGAGCTCTTGTGATAAGATGCTTAAAGGGAATCTCTTTTTAACGTACCTTACCTGGAGACAAACGGGCCTTTGAGATTAAGGCAAAAATACATGTATCACTGGGCACCATGTTTGGAGAAAGGGATAACCCAAATGGATATTTCTTGCTCTCATATAATAATGCAATAGTTTAGTTCTTCAAGCAAAACAGTCTTCAGTTCAGGAGGATGTTTACTTCTGTTCCCTCCTGTGGGCTGCGTCATAGGAAAAATACATCGTCTTGTTTAAAAGATCGACTGGATCAGGAGAAAATTGTTTCCTTGTTAAATATTTTAACATGTATTTGAGCAACCAGACTTTATTACAAAAATGTTTCTGTAAAAGGAACTATGTCTAATGGACACATTTTGCAATAGCCTTCCTGTTTCTGGGAGACCTCAAGAGGAACAGGAGCCTCAAATAGTTGATACAGATCACAACCACTGTTATAGTTATGGTATATTTCACCTTGACCTTAAAATTCAAATGATTAAAACTTAGGTTATTTCTTTCCGAGTTAAAACGAGTCAAAGGTGGTTTAACTGTACCTTATTTATTTTAGAATAGATTTACACAAGTTTCTCTGTTACAGCACTTTATCTGTGCATCTAATAAATTTCTTAAGCTTTTCTTAGGTTGTATGCTGCTATGTTTGGTTAATTTGTGTGAACTAAATATAAACCAGGTGATCTTAAAACTTAATATAGAAGCGTACACAGATTACTGAATTGTTGCTTTTTGACTTCTTGCCTTTTGAAATCTGTTTTGGTAGAAGTGCCTTAACCCTACAGGTTTATCAGAACAGCCTGGGCAGTTTTATTTCTAAGGCAGAGAATCTCTCTCTCTAGCAGCCATAAGAAAAACAGTTCAGAATAAAGAAAGGCAAAGATTTTTAATCCATGCAGAAGTTCCTTTTCACTACCAGACAGTCCCCCTTGTGGTCATGTTGTCATGCTAGTGTAATGAACATGAACTGCAGACTTTCATCTTCACCAATAAATGACAACATAGAGAAATACTGAATATCTCTCACTCTTATTTATAGCTTTTCTTTTCTTTTTCAGTAGTTCAGCCCTAGTCAACTCGGAGGTGGGCAGCAGCAGCTTCTATGGAGCTCCTATGCTGAAAAAAAAAAAAAAAAAGTTGAGCCTTGAGGGAAAAGGAAGGTGGGAGAGCCAGATGGGGCAAGAGGAAGGGAGGTGGTTTGACCAGGACACCTTGAGGGTCTGGGAAGAGAAGAAATGGATGGGTGCTTAAGAAATGAGCAGCATCACAGCCTACATACGGAAGAATTGTGACGAGCAGTTTAGAAATGTGAGCGATTGGTGGTCTTGTGTTGATCGGCAGCTGTGCTCCATGGTTATAGCTGTAATTTCAGCAGGTTACTGTGTAAGCCGCATGTTGCCACTTCCTTGATCAAGGCAATGCTGTTCAGTTGCAGGGAAGAGGGGCAAGACTCAGGGAAGAAACGGAACGGAGAAAACTCTACACTGTGGATATGCACACGTAGCCATAAAATCAGTGCTGGACAGAAAGAGAGAAAGAGAGACAGACAGACAGAACGAAAGGAGGGAAGGAAGGAAGGAAGGAAGGAAGGAAGGAAGGAAGGGAGGGAGGGAGGAAGGGAGGAAGGTAAAGGGAGAAAGAAGGAATACCCCACACTCATAAAAGTGAGAAAGATCCAGGTGTAAAATTACGTAAAAGAAAGACAACTGTCATGTTGTGGTCTGATAGTTTCTGGGAGAAAGCAGAAACCCAGCAATTCTGTCTTTCCTACTCCTCCAAACCAATTCCGTTGACAACTCTGAATGCTTCCAGCTAGAAAAAAAAGGAAGAATGAAGTGGAGGGCTCCTTGCCATCACTGTATTTCTGGAGCAGATTTCTGGATAGTCCCCGCAGCCAGCTGTAGGGCCTGTGCCAGGCTTGGAGTGGCTGCAGGGAACATGCCAGGGGCTCGAGGTGCTGCAGGGAACATGCCAGGGGCTGGAGGGGCTGCAGGGCGAGTGACACGGGTTTGAGGGGCCTCAGGTCCCAGCGCAGTGGTTGAAGTCGATGCAGGGAACATCAGAGTTGTTGGAGGGGCTGCAGGTAAAATGCCAGGGGTTGCGGGGGCTGCAGGGTGCTGAGTCACAGCTTTGCATCAGGTCAAGACGCATTTTCCTAGAACCATCCATTTCCTCCTGAAGGGGCTGAATAGCATGGAACGGTCTTCAAAATGCACAGAGCAGACCCCAGCAAACGTAGGGATGCTGCTAGCAAGTAGGGAACTTTTTTGTTGCTGTTGTTAACATTGTTTCACGACAACAGATGCAAACATGTATCTTGAGTTGAGGGCAAAGGTGACCTTGGATCTGAAGCACACAGGCGTTCGCTAATGTCGCCCCATCCGGAGTGAATCCACAACGACTCGGAAGGAAAACTAAAGTCCAAACCAGTGCACTGGGATAAAGAGAGTTTAATAGGGTAGAAAAGGAATAAAAACAATATAATCAATATTAATATTTATAATTTATAATATAATAACGTATAAAAATTGTTTAATTAATAAGATTAAATAATAATCATCATAATTTTATAGTAATAAAACAACGCCATACTGTACAACACAGTCAATAAAGTGGATTTAATGCAATAAAAATAAAACCCATTTTTCCCATCCCAATGAGTTCCTATCCCCATCATCACTTCCCATCCCACTGATCATTTCCTATCCCAACAACGTCCCAGTTCTGATCCCAAGGCTGAATTCCCAACTCCTACCCACCCATCCAGCCATGCACCCATTTTCTGCATTTTCAGGTCACAAGACTCTGATGAAGGCCACCTCAGCCTTTTCCCCGAAAAAAAAGCTGCTCTTTATTGTGAAAAACTTCACTTTTGCACAACACTGCAGACCCAGCCAAGATGGTCCTGCAAGACAAGGTGAAACAAACATACAAAACCCATATGGAGGTAAATTGGTTCATCTAAACAAATTCCTACCACGAAATCCTGATCCTCAATCTCAGCACCGATGAAAAAAGAGGATACAGTTCCCTCCTCCAAGGTCCCTCTCTGCCCCTGCTCCCCGTGGGCTCCTCTCCATGGCTGCAGCTGCGGCCTGGGGCCTGCTCCTGCGGGGGCTCTTTTTTGCACCTAAGTGCTGTTAACCATCCCAGGCATTTGTTGTTCACATGGTGAATAAGTGCTGTTTTGGATTTACAGAGATAATCTGTAGATTTGGTTCCAAAGGGGTTAAAATTCAGGCAAGGCAGTGAGAGCTTTGCGGGCTGCAGGAGAACCAAAATGCAGGAACTGTCAGGGCTCATCCTCACCCGTGACCAACTCTCATTTGGTCTTCTTTGGAGAGAAAGCCAAGCCAGCCAGATGGCTTCCACTACTTCTATGGGAGTGACATTGGGATTGATCTTTAAAATGAAATGAAGCAGAAGGCTGTGGGTTCTCCAACCTTCAAGATATGCAGCACTTGGCTGGGAAGGTTTCTTCCGTTCCTATGGATTTGAAGAATTAGGGCTGAAAGAAGCAGCAGGACCCTAGGGCCATATTCTGTCATCTCTATGGAAACTCCTGACCGGAATTACCTCCCTACTGGTGTCAAACTGCAGGCAGGCAAACGGGTGTGGTCTCCTCTCTGTGCAACTCCCCAATCCATGGTGTCTCTTTGCATGTGTGAAATTGCATGTGTATAGGGGGTGTGGTGGCAGAAGAGGGAAAGCCTCTTCTGATGGGTCCTAAAGCTGTGAGTCTGACCCTTCTGTGACTGTGCTGAAAGCGATCCTGGGGATAGAAGGGAGAGTGATCCAGCTGCACATCATGAGACGGGGAAGAGACAGAGGCTCTGGCGTGCACTGCTGACTGGTTTGCCTCGGTGGGGTTGGAGTGAGGAAGCTGTACCCTCCTCTGTTAGCACAAAGGAGAGGAGTTATTCCACGCTATTTTTCCTCCTCTGTGTATGAATGGACAGACTGCACAGTTGGTTAAGGCCGTAGCTACTGAAGACAAGAACTCGATTGTCTGCTGCTCTTCAGGCAGGAGGCAGAAGGAATCAAGAGACAGGACTGGCTCTGTCTGCATACTGCAGTAGACGCACTTTTTTGCATCTTCTGTGCGTGAAAAAGTATGTTTTAATTGATAAGAATCCCAAGGGCCTAGAAATACTGCAGTTTTAGGACAAATCTGGTATAAACTGAGTGTCCTGAGGATTTTGAGTACTCCATTTCCGTGGCCAGACCAACAGAAACTCCAGGGCAATAGTAAACACAACTTTCTCTCTCTTATCCTAAATTAGACAGTGAGAATTTAAAAACTTTAAAACCAACCAACCAACCAACCAACCAACCAAACAGAAAACCACCTCGCCACACTACCTCCATCCCAGGCTAAACCTCAGTCTTGATTCTTCTACCTATTTCCCACGGAGAAGTGAGGGGGTGGTTGGAGGATGTTGGGGAATGGAGGTTGCAGGCTCTGCTGCTCCTTCATTGTATTTGGCAATTTTATTGATGGTAGCGCTCCCCACCCCTCCCATCCCCTCTTTTCCCTTCCCTCCACTCCCCTGCCCTCCCCTATGCTCCCTGTTCTTTCTGACCAACAGTATGATAGATTCGGGTGGGTGGTCAGCACGTGGGGCTACGGGGAGAGGACATGTACACAAAGATTTGGCTCCAGATCCAAAATGTCATGTATTTGGCAATTTTATTTATGGTAGCACTCCCCTCCCCTCCCCTCCCCTCCCCTCCCCTCCCCTCCCCTCCCCTCCCCTCCCCTCCCCTCCCGTCTCCTCCCCACCCCTCCCCTCCTCTCCCCTTTTTGCCTCCTCTCCCCACTTTTGCCTCCCCTCCCCTCCCCCCGATCCCCTCCCCTCCCCTCCCCTCCCGTCTCCTCCCCTCCCCTACCATCCCCTCCCCTATGCTCCCTTTCCCTATACTCTGCTACACTCCCCTCCCCTATACTACCCTACACACTCCTACACTCCCCTCCCCTATACTACCCTAAACTCCCGTTCGCTACACTACCCTACATTACCCTATGCCCCCCTCCCCTACACTCTCCTACACTCCCCTCCCGTATCCTACCCTATACTCTCCTATGCTCCCCTCCCCTCTAACACGCTACCCTACCCTACCCTACCCTACCCTACCCTACCCTACCCTACCCTACCCTACCCTACCCTACCCTACCCTACCCTACCCTACCCTACCCTACCCTACCCTACCCTACCCTACCCTACCCTACCCTTTCCTATCCTATCCTATCCTATCCTATCCTATCCTATCCTATCCTATCCTATCCTATCCTATCCTATCCTATCCTACCCTCCCCTGCCCTCCCTTCCTTTTATTCCCTCCCCTTCCCTCCCCTCTTGTCTTCTTCTCTCCTCTCTTCTTTCTTTCAGGTAACTTCAAATCGCTTCAGTCGTTCTCATAGCTCCTATCCCTGGCTGATTCACGGGAACCCATCAGCAGCAACCAGAAGCGCTCCAGCTGCTGTGTCACTGGTCGAGCAACAGTCTCCAACTGGGAATCGCTGACTTCGTTGTGTGGCTCAGACAGGTGCCTTGCAGTTCCACCGTGGCCTGGACGTTTCCTCTTGCTGTGTCCCCACCTACAGCGCACTTCTGCTTAGAAGCAGCAGCAGGCTTTGGAAGATGTCCCACTCCTTCCATTTTCAGTGGTTTAGCTTGGCTAGCCGGGTGGTGTCTGTCAATAGAAGACAACAACGAGATTTGGGTTAGAAACAGCTAACTGAGTAGTTCCTTTGCACAAGGGCAAGGAATATCTACCCCTTCCTACTGGAGGCTGCAGTGTCAGAGATAATGACGGGTCCTTCCGAGAGCTTTGAAATATCCCTTGGGGATGCTGAGTCCAGAGGACCAGAGCAAACCTGTCTAAAGTACACCGTGGAATCACTCGGAATGACTTCCTAGCAGAAGCATGTGTCTGATATGGCTTCAGCTGGTTGCAGTGTTCTTCTTCACCTCCTACCTAAATTCAGATGAGAGATCTCAATGAAGATGGAAAGGTTGAGAAATAGAGAAATCACTGATGTGCTTTGAGAACTTCTAAGGACTGAGTACTGCATCAATCCCATGTTGTAACATTAAGGATTGGTTAGAAAAGCAAACGTTAAAAACAAGGAAAGGGGAAGAACAAGTAAGCTTTCTTAAAGTATCTATTCTATTTAAGGTATCTTTAAAGAAGTAAATAAGTACTGAAATATATATGCAGATAGAGAGAGAGAGAGAGAGACAGAAACCTAAGAGTCTGCTGTGCAGGTTAGCTTCTTGCTCTCTTTTCTAAAAGTCACAGTGAATGCAGCATCTGTGTGCGTTACAAGCATTACCCTCAGTCCAGCACAGGTACACACGAGAGGTCAGCCTGCAGGTTGCGGAGGCAAAGCAACTGCTCTGGCTGGATGTGAAGAGCCAAGACAGAAGTTGCTGTCAGGGAAAAGATACACAGAGGGGATGAAAAAGACGGAGTGTGCTTCCGACCTTCACAACTTCTAAGCAAGCGGAGATGAGGTTGTGGAAGAAGCAAATAAGCTGTTGATCTAGAAGCAGCCTGAAGATTGTCCTTAAGCAGGGCCTTGCATTCTTCATTTTTACAGCATTGCTTGCCTTCAAGTGCACGACGATGATTTTATGAACTTTCTACCACTACAGAAATGCACCGGATTCTTTCACAAAACTTACGGGTGGTACTTGGCAATATTGGTCAGCATTCTCTATTTCCTTCGTCATCTCAATTCTCTTTTGGCCTGTGAAGCTTTCCAGATCAGAGGAGAAGATCCACGGTAATATGGAGCTTTGGATACTGCAAAGGAAACGAAGAATCCTACTGACAACTCTTTTCAACCTCGCCTGCAAGCATCACAGAAAAGAATACTGAAAGAACACTGCTTTATCATGGGAAGCATAAATTGGAGCATAGGTGTCCTATAGCTGAAGCAAGGTGAAGCAGGTTCCACACAAGGTGAAGGAGCACACCCATAAGCATTTCCGTAAAGCCGTGTTTTCAAACAAAGGGTTAAGATTTAGATTTTCTTACAAGTGAAGAATGAAGAAATAAAAGGAAAAGAAAATTACCAGGACATCCAGTTTTCCTCTAGCTTGCTTTGCTTCTTTCCGAATCTGAGTCTGGAGTGACAGTCAGGGAGCAGCGTTGTGCAGAAATGCCAAAGCCTCCCCAGCTGGTTGTACCTTCATCAGCAAGGGCTTTGATACTGCTGCCTCCTCAGCAACATCAGCCATTTCCGAGGAAAGCTGGTGTCCATCAGGTCAAATAGGAATGGGAAATCCCTCTTGCCACAACTTCACACTCACACCAGAGTTGGCAGGACAGGCCGATGGACAGAGAAGCGTCTGCAAGAGTGTTAGAAAACAGACTTTAGATTTCCGTCAACCCAGGAAGAATTACTTGCTCATCCCTTCAAAGTGAACTCTGAGTAGAAGGAGGGGATCCCAAGCTGCATTCCTGACATCTATGCTGCAAAGTCATCCAATGGGACATGTTACTGGACCAGCCTGTTACGAACAGAAACAGGACTTTGAGGTTATGCTGTTGGATTAGAATTAAGCTCAAAGAGTTAGTCGTTTGACGTGTTTTTGTTTGCAAGTGTTTTCACTGCTTCCCAGACAATGTCTCCAGCAAGCTAGCTGCTTGCTTCATTTGTTCTGTTCTGTTCTTTTTGATTCTGTTTTGTTTTGTTTTCTCAGCCAGGATTCTTAGAGAAATGAGATTAAAGTGATCATATTGTATGTCCACCCATCCCTCCCTCCCCTTCGCTTGTCCAGAGCTTTTACCTCGTCCAGCAGCTTGAATGAACTCGGTCCTAGGCGCAGTTGTGTCCAAGCCATTCTGTTCCTAGACGTGTTGTGAGAACAGACAGCTAAGTAGTGGGGAGAGGACGTGCTGCTGTCTGCAGTGTGACCTCAGCGCTTACCAAACAGTAGGGAATACACAGAGAAGGGCCTTAGGAGAACTTCAAGCCCCAGATACGTTTTATGTGGAAACCATATTTCCCAAGATAACACTGGACACAACTGCATAATCAGAAGGGATTCATTTCTTGGTTCATTCAACTCCTACGTTTTAGTTTTAAAACATGTCTGTCTTGGCTTAAAGCACTCTTCCAATCTCTATTTCCAGTTCCTAGGATTTCCTGAAATAGGGAATCCTACTTTTTCCTTTTACAATCTCCCAGTCTCTTCTTTTTTACCTCTCCCCAAGAAACTTAGCACTGCTCTCTTCATACTTGACAACTAGATATGGAGCTGTATCAGCCAGAAGGAAGTTTCCTTCACACTTTCTGCTTCTTACGGTATCTGGGCTCTTACCTTTACACTTACTCACCCTTCCTACATTAGCACAAAGAAAGTGTTTTGGAGATCTGATGTCTTGTTTTCCAGAAACTGCCCTGAATCACCTTTACGAGAGCTGTCCCACGCTGCGAGCACAAGTCTTGCAGTCTGGCCAGATATTTGCCTTCTAAGTCAATAACCAAATCTGTTACAAAGGTAAGAACATGTAATGAATGGAAAGGAAATCCTTTTATTTTCATCGCAGTTCACTTTTTTTAGTTAAGTTAAGAACATGTAATTAATGGAAAGGAAATCCTTTTATCCTTTTATTTTGATCCAAATTCACTTTTTCTTTTTCTTTTTTTTTTTTTTCTAGACTAAGAATGAACCGTGGAGAACCACCAAAACTCAGGTGAGAAATGAAATGACAAATGTTAAGGTCAGGAAGCTTGCCCACTGCCATTGCTACCCTGAAAGCAGATGGAGTGCATCTTCATACGCCACAGCCTGAGACACTAGTCGACAGGCCAGCCCGTGTGAGGAAGTCCATTGCTGTCCTGAATTTTAACGTGACAGGGGGACTCTTAAGCCTCTTGTTTATGCTTTAGTACTTGCGGTCTATGGGAGGACCACAGCACACTCTTCTCTGTCTCCCCTTATTTGTTGATCGTCTGTAGGAAGAAGAGAACGTGCAGAGGCCCTCACCCGTACATTGGGTCTGTTCTCACTCTGTGCAGCTCCATCATTGAGCAAAGTACCAACCTTGAGGCTTCTGTAAGGACTTGACACAAACTACAGAATACTACAATGAAGCATTCACAACAAAACCACATTTTTTTCCTCAGCCAAGCATCAAAACACTTACAGAAGGGCATGGTCCCTCTCTGTGCACCTCAAGGGGAGATCCACAAATCCTCACGTGGTTTCATCGCATCCAGCACCCTTCTCTGTGCCTCCCAGCTAAACGTGCACGGAGGCAGCTGTTGCCAAAGTGCTGTGGTGACACAATTCAGTTCTGTTTCTGAAGTCATCACCGCAGGCGCCTCCCAGTGACGGCACAACACTCTCTGTTACTAATGCGTCTGTCTCAGAAACAGCTAGGGAAGTACCACTATGCCCAAACTGACTTGAATTAGAGTACTTCCCAAATTATTCTCTGCTCCCCTACATCTGTGGAAGGTGTGTGATCAATCTTTTCCTTGAGAAAGGACTACAGAGCAAAAGAGCTTGATTCTGAGACGTTGCCCGTCCTTGTAGAGCAGTTCACCTTTGATTTCCATGTCAGAAAAAAGAAGGTGAAATCAACAATTCCCTTCCTCTGAGCTGGGAATAGGAAAGAAGCCCAATTCTCCAGGAAGCCTTCAAAAGGAAACTCTGCATTTCTTTGTTAAACACCTTGTTTAATTTCTTGAAAGAAATCTTTCCCAGGACTTTGCAACTGCGGTGGTTCGAAGCGGGTGGGCAGCCGAGTTCCACCACGGCCGCTCTCTCACTCCCCCTCCTCAAAGGGAAAGGGGGAGAAAATACGATGCAAAGGGCTCCAGGGCTGAGATAAGGACAGGGCGATGGCTCAACAAGTATCGTGACGGGCAAAGCAGACTCAGCAGAGTGACCCTCAGGGTCCCTCCCTGCCCCTGCTCCCCGTGGGGTCCCTCCCATGGGATGCCGTCCTTCCCCAGCTGATCCCACACGGGCTGCCCACAGGCAGCAGCTCCTCAAGCACTGCTCCCACACGGCTCCGTCCCACGGGCTCCATCCATCCATCCATCCCCCAGGAGCAAACTGCTCCAGCACGGGTCCCCCACGGATGGGCAGCAGCTCCCCCCAGCCCCCCTGCTCCTGCGTGGGCTCCTCTCCACGGGGGGGCTGCAGCTGCGGCCCGGGGCCTGCTCCTGCGGGGGCTCTCCACAGGCCGCAGCCTCCTCCAGGCCACAGCCACCTGCTCCACCGGGGGCTCCTCCACCCACAGGGGGGCAGCAGCGTGGAGATCTGCTCCATGGGGGACCCATGGGTGCAGGGGGACAGCCTGCTCCACCAGGGGCCTCTCCCTGCACAGCCCGCAGGGGAACTGCTGCTGTGAGCCTGGAGCACCTCCTGCCTCCTGCTGCACTCACCTTGGGGGCTGCAGGGCTGCTTCTCACTCCTTGCTCTTCCAGCTTCTGTTGTGCAGCAGTATTTCCCCCTGCTTACATCTGCTCTCCCAGAGGTGCAAACAACATCGCTTATTGGCTCAGCTCTGGCAAGCGCCGGGGCCCTTTTGGAGCTATCTGGAGCTGGCTGTTGTCTGGACTGTTCTCACAGACGCCATCCCTGCAGGCCCCTGCTACCAAACCCTTGCCACGTAAATCCGATCGAAGTGTATGCAGCAATTACAAAGCCGCTGTGCTTTGGGCTGTCATGATCCTTCTGCAAGTGCAGGGGAGGTGCAGGGTTGCTTTGCATTTCCAAAAGGAGGAAGAAAGCCTCCAACCCCACTGGACCTCAGCCACTTGCAGGATCCAAGCAACGCTCCCCACTTTCAGTTATCTCCCTCCCATGCACACAGTGGGAGCAAGGTTGAACAAGCACATTTTTGAAAATGTTTATCTTAATGAAGAATAAAAGAAGTCTACAACACCCAATCCCTCTGTGCACCCAAGGCAAAAATCGTGGACTATTCTGCCTCAACACTATTTTCAGACCCAATTTGTCAAGTCATCTAGCAGAGGATTTCTCTCTTGTTCACTCACTAGCTTAGTAGAGCACCAGTTTACATAGGTGCTGGAGCAGATTCCTCAACCATCTGAAGGGACTTGATCCCAGAAAAGTTCAAAACTGCAGATGACTCATGATTTTGTGGTGAAGCATCTATTAAATGAGAGCTGTTCCGCTTAGGGCACAGTGAGACAGTGTGAGAAGAACCCTGTATCTCACTGATTGAGGCTTTATAACTCTACAGAATTGTCAGTCAACAATAAATGGAAAGTGCAGGAGATATGTTCTTTCTTCCTCCTTTCCCTGCCATACATTAGCAGAGAGATTGTGGTGGGATATAGGTTCAGAGCCTCACAGAAGAAGGATTTGAACCCAGGCCCTCCACAGTCTGCACCACTGCCTTCCTGACGGCTCTTGACTATTTTAATTAATTTTATTATTTTATTATTTTATTTTATTTTATTTTATTTTATTTTATTTTATTTTATTTTATTTTATTTTATTTTATTTTATTTTATTTTATTTTATTTTATTTTATTTACTGTATTAGTATTATTCTTCTTATTTTTCTGGATGGTGTCTAAGTCTTGGGGGGGAAGAACCAACTGTGGGAGGAGGGAATGCTACTACTGTCTGTGACAGTGGTGATTTCTGGACAGTGTTAGCAACAGAGCTTCTGCAGAGAAGAGAAAATGCCAGGCAGTCTCTCTTGGTATTCCATGTACTGAGTACTGAGTGCAGTTTTGGGCTCCACAGTGTAAGAAAAAGTATAAGAACAAACCAGTGCACTGTGATAAAGAGAGTTTAATAGGGTACAAAAGGAATAAAACCAAACAAAATAAGAAATGAGAATATTGATAATTTATAATGTATCATAGAATCATAGAAGCATAGAATATCCTGAGTTGGAAGGGACCCTTAAGGATCATCAAGTCCAACTCTTGACACCGCACAGGTCTACCCAAAAGTTCAGACCATGTGACTAAGTGCACGGTCCAATCTCTTCTCAAATTCAGACAGGCTCGGTGCAGTGACCACTTCCCTGGGGAGCCCGTTCCAGTGTGCAACCACCCTCTCTGTGAAGAACCCCCTCCTTATGTCAAGCCTAAATTTCCCCTGCCTCAGCTTAACCCCGTTCCCGTGGGTCCTGTCGCTGGTGTTAATGGAGAAAAGGTCTCCTGCCTCTCGACACCCCCTTACGAGTATAAAATATAGAAATATTGTTTAATTAATAATATAAAATACTTATCATTTATAATAATGAAACAATGCCATACTGTACAACACAGTCAAGAAAGTGGATTTAATTAAATAAATAATAAAACCCAGTAAATTAAATAAAATTTTAAAATGTAAATTTAATACAAATAAAACCCATTTTTCCCATCCCAATGAGTTCCTATCCCCATCATCACTTCCCATCCCACTGATCATTTCCTATCCCAATAACCTCCCAGTTCTGATCCCAAGGCTGAATTCCCAACTCCCACCCAGCCAGCCATCCAGCCATGCACCCATTTTCTGCCGTCTGTGCTGGCCATGTCCACATCCATGCCCGGCCTGAGCATGGGCAGCGGGAGCGGGCTGCATGAAATAACTGAACATGAAATCATGAAATAACATGAAATAATAAATGAGGTAACTTAATTGTTGCTGTTGTTAACATTGCTTCATGACAACAGATGCAAACATGGATCTTGAGTTGAGGGCAAAGGTGACCTTGGATCTGAAGCACACAGGCGTTCGCTAATGTCCCCCCATCCGGAGTGGATCCACAACGACTCGGAAGAAAAACTAAAGTCCAAACCAGTGCACTGGGATAAAGAGAGTTTAATAGGGTAGAAAAGGAATAAAAACAAACAAAATTAGAAATGAGAATATTGATAATTTATAATGTATAAAATATGTAAATATTGTTTAATTAATAATAGTAAATACTTATCATTTTCTAATAATGAAACAATGCCATACTGTACAACACAGTCAATAAAGTGGATTTCATGAAATAAATAATACAACCAGTACATTAAATACAATTTAAAAATTTAAATTTAATAAAAATAAAACTCAGTAAATTAAATAAAATTTGAAAATTTAAATTTAATAAAAATAAAACTCAGAAATTTAAATAAAATTTAAAAATTTAAATTTAATACAAATAAAACCCAGGAAATTAAATAAAATTTAAAAATGTAAATTTAATACAAATAAAACCCATTTTTCCCGTGCCAATGAGTTCCTATCCCCATCATCACTTCCCATCCCACTGATCATTTCCTATCCCAACAACGTCCCAGTTCTGATCCCCTCGGTGTCCCAGTGCAAGAAGAGCTGCAGGCAGAGGCCTTGCTGAGTGAGCACCTAAGGAGAGGAATGTAATCCAGAAGGCAGCAAAGAAGAGCAATGCCCCGAAAGAAGAGCTAAGTCTTGTCTCTCAGCCCTTTGGTGTCCCAAGCAGCAGTTGCCATGGGCAAGCTTTCCCAGCCCAGCTGCTGCCAGCATCCCCCCAGCTTGCCATTGCCACCTTCCTGGGTGAGGCGCGCGCGCATTTGCCATTGGCATTTGCCGTTGCCCATCCCTGAGAGTGGCAAGCAGTGCGTAGGTCCAGCACGAGAGAGGGGAGAGGGCAAGCGAGAGGGGCAAGGGCTGAGGAGCGTGGCTGAAGCTGGAGCAGGTGCCTGCAGAGGTCTCTGTGCCTGCCTGCGTGCTGAGCGGGCCTGGGTGCTGCGGGGGCCGTCGAGGAGAAGCCCGAGGTCGGTCACGGGTAGCCGTAAGAGTAGGCTCTGGCGTGGTCCTTCTGCCGCTGCTCGAAGAATTGCCCGGGGCCGATCCTCATGTGGTGGGTCGCCCGCTGCCGCTCCTCCTGGGCCAGCTTCTTGAGGCGCTCCCGCTCGGGACGCTGCTGCGGCGTGATGGGCACCGACGACTCCTGCTCCTCCAGCGGTGTGGGCGCTGCGTCGCCGCCCGCCCAGGGCCCCACGCAGGGCACGTAGTCCCCGCGGGGCTGCGCCGGACGCTGCAGCGTGCGCGGCTGCGTGGGCAGAGCCGTGGGCAGTCCCCTCCAGAGCGGGGGGCTCTGGAGGGGACTGCGAGGGGGACTGGGCAGGGCTCTCCTGAGGGCTGGGAGAAGTTGAGGCCTCTTGAGGGGAGCCAAGGGAGGCTGGGGCAGGGTTCTCTTGCGGGCAGGGATGAATTCCTGCTGGGGGGGCCTTTTGGGGAGAGGCTTGGGCATGGGTCTCCTGCGGGCAGGGTCGGAGGGTCTCTGGAGGGGACTCAGGCGAGGCTTGGGCAGGGCTCTCCTGAGGGCAGTGAGGAAGTCAGGGTCGGGGGGGCTCTGGACGGGAGCCTGGGGAGGCTGGGGCAGGGGTCTCTTGTGGGCAGGGAGGCAGTCAGGGTCGGGGCGCCTCTTGAGGGGAGCCAAGGGAGGCTGGGGCAGGGTTCTCCTGCAGGCAGGGATGAATTCCTGCTGGGGGGGCCTTTTGGGCAGGGCTCTCCTGAGCTGGGGCCGGGCTGCAGGCTTGAGGGGGGAGCTGAGTGGCGGCACAGCAGCTGCAGGGGGCTGCAGCGCCCGCCCAGCCTGCACCTTGTCGGGGTGCAGCCCAGGGCTTGAGGGGACCTCACCCAGCGCTCTGGTGGCTGCCAGTCCCTGTGTGCTGGGCTCCTCGATGTCCTCGCAGAGGTCGGGCAGCTGCGAGAGGAAGCGCTTGAGGACAGGACTGCTGGGGACAGCGGCGAAGGCGTCCTGGGGCTCCACGGCATCCAGGCAGCTGAGCAGCTCCTCCAAGCCAGAGCTGTCCAGGTCGGCCGGGAGCTGGTCCTGCAGGTGCTGCAGCTGCTGGCTGTCCCCTGCCAGCTGGGGAAAGGCCTCGGCGAAGGCATCGGGGCCCAGCTCCAGCAGCTCCAGGGGCTCCTCAGGCACCTCTGCAAGTGTCGCCGCTGAGGAAAAAGCAAGCCAATGCAATCCCCCAAGCATCCCCCACTGCCAGCTTTGCCATGGCCCCTGGGTGTGGGGCCACAAGCGGCCGGCTGTGCCAGCCCCAAACTCACCGTCGGGCGTCGCCGTCTGGGTGCTGGCGGTCGCTGGAGCCTGGGCAGGCTCGGGAGGAGTGGGGCCGGGCAGCGGGGGCCCCTGGTCCTCGCTGAGCCCCACGGCATGCAAGCAGGGCTCCGGCAGCTGCCCCCGGCTGCTGCTGAGGGTGCAGGGTGCGGGGAGCGCCTGCCCCCACAGCGGAGGCCCCGGGACGAGGGGTGGCGGGGGGTTGCGCTGGGCGGGGGCCTGCAGCAGGCATGTGCCTGCGGGGTGCAGGAGCTCCCCATGGAGCACGGCCCTGGGCCCCAGCCCCAGCGCATGGTGGGGCACCAGTGTCCCCGTCACCATGGGCTGTCCCCACTGATGGACGGGGGCACAGGGAGGAGCGGTGTGGGGGAGCTGCCCCACGGCGGGGAGCTGCACCAGCTGCAGCTGGTGCCCCATGGTTGGGAGCTGCACCAGCTGCAGGTTTTGCCCCACAGCGGGGAGCTGCACCAGCTGCAGGTTATGCCCCACGGCGGGGAGCTGCCCCCCAGCAGGGAGCTGCCCCATGGTGGCGGCGGGGAGCTGCCCAAGCTGCAGGTGGTGCCCCTGGGCTGGGAGGTGCCACCCAGGTGGCAGCTGCACCCTGGCGGGGAGCTGCAGCACCTGCCCCTGGACCCCCGGCACCACGTGCCAGACGGTGGCCTGGGGCAGTGCGGAGGGGAGGGTGGGTACCTGGGGGGGCTGCAAGGGCAGCGCCATCGCTCCGGGGAGGGAGGGAAGCAGCCAGGCAGCCACCGTTGGCGGCACGGCTGGGACGACGAAGGGGGAGTTTTGCGTCTGCGGAAGCCGCGGAAGCCGTCTGGGGAAACCCTCTGTGGGAAAAAGGGCGCTGGGCTGAGCTCTGGGGCGCTGGGCTCGCCAGCAGGGCCGCAGCCCCGGGAGGAGCGGGAGCCGGCTGCTGGACCTGCCATGGTGGCTGGAGAGTGGGGCGGTTGCTTGGGGAACGCGGGCAACGGGGGTTCCGTCCCAACGGCTGACCAGCCCCTCGCCGACATCTTGGGGAGGACTGCAGGCTTTGGAGCCAAGCAGGCTGCCCAGCGCAAGACTTGGCCATCCCCAGCAGGCTTTCCCTCCCACGCAGCACTTGCCATGCCCACGACGCTTCCACACCGCCTCTTGCCTGTCCTGAGCATTTCCCAGCCCAGGACCAGCTTTCATCCTCATGGTCATTTCCCATCCTGACAAGTTCACATGAGAACAGATTCCCATACAAAAGATTTCCCATCAACACAAACAGATTTTTCCCTTCATCCAAAGAGATCTCTTCCCAAAGAATTCCCCTCTCTTGGAGGACTTCCCCATGGTTTTCCTACTTCAATAAATGTTACCCACCCCATTAAAGATTTCCCATCCCAGTACTTTCCCATCCCTGGAGTGACTGCCCATCCCAATGCTTTTGCTTCCCAATGCTTTCAAACCCAGAGAACATTTCCCATCTCTTTCATTGCCGAGCCCAATGCCTTTCCACCCCAAGGAAGTCTTCCCATCCCAGCAAGGATTTCTCGGCTCACACATCCTTTCCCAACCCATTCCCATTTCCCACTTTCACCATCCAACACACAGCTTAGCCAGCCCACAGCTCTAGAGAGGGATTTGGACGATGCTGATAGACACAAGGTCACGGGGATTTGCTGTGCTGACGATTGCTCTTTCTTACAGATCAACACAGATCCCCAGTCCCAAGGGCGCCAGGCAGAGTCTGGCTAATATGTAGATACGAGGCTCTTCCATTTCCTACCGGGAAAGAAAGAGATCTATGCGTTTCTCTCTCTCCACCTCCGGAAAAAGAGAGGAAGGGGAGAGCGCTAATGAACAGGAGCATGCTCAGCTCAGCCACCGGCATGGAGGCTGCCCGCTCCTCAGCACCTCGAAGCAGCAGCACCTTCAAGTCTCCTCCTGCAGCAGCAGCACATCAGTGTCTCTTGTCCCACCAGCAGGACAGTGGCGTCTCCCATTGCACCATGCCGACCTCCACGCCTCGAGTGCCAGCAGCAGTCCTCAATGCGAGCTGGACGCTCAGGGTACTTGTGGCCACCCACCTTTCTGAGCTCCAAGGCTGACAGTGACTCTCTGCTGAGCTCCCACGGCTCTCAGGCGTCCCGCTGGCAGAGCTAATGGCGCTAAGCTGACTGCCAGGAGAAAAGGCTCCCGTGAAATGGCTGCTCCACAACGCCAGGAGCAAGGTCTGCTGGGCTGGGGGTTCGCAGAGGAGCTCGGCCTTGGGCCTGGCAACTGCGCCTGGAAGCCAGGGATGGCCTTGGTGTGCAGCTGGACACCTGGGCCTGAGAAAGCAAGGTCTCTTTCAAGACGCTTGGCACCATCGTCACCCAGTGGCTGTCTCAGGGCGACGAGAGAAATGCACAGCATCTCTTGCTGCCCTGCAGTGCTGCTGTCCTACGCCCTTGGGTGTCTCCGGGATAGAAAAAGGGACGGATTTTGCCCCAAAACCCAGCTCCTTTCTATCAAAAGCATCACGTCCTCCTCTCTTTCTTGGATTTGGCTATGACTTTAGGAATCCCTGCAATCCCTGCAGCTGTGTCCCCTGCCAGCTTCTTGTGTGCCCCAAGCATCCTCGCTTGCAGGGCAGTAGAAGATGCAGAAAAGGCCTTGCCTTAGTGGAAGCACTGCCCTGCAGGAGCTCCAACATCCCTCTTAGCAGCACGCTGTAGCCCCCAAATGCCCCCGAAACGGCACATTTCAGCTCCTGGGAAGGAAATGAGCTCGCTCAAGGGGAGCTACCTGCTCAAGGCCCAGGTGTCTGTGAGGCGGTGTTGGCAAGGAGTCCTGTTGTGTGAGTCCGTTCTTTGTGGGTGCTCCATCCCCACAAGGCTTGCTTTGGAAGGCCCAGGAGAGTCTTGTGGGCACTGGCCTGGGGTCCCAGGCTGAGCCAGCTGCTGGCTGGCAATCAGGGAGGCTCGCTCAGTGTCTTGGCTTGGGTTTGCGTGGCCAGGCTGTGGGAGCGGGGGGCTGCAGGGGTGTCCTCTGTGAGAAGAATGCAGCAGCTGCCCCATGGGAGCTCAGGGCCGCTTCCAGGAGGCTCCTTCCAGGAGGGACCCACCCGCTGCTGCCCAGAACGCAGAGCAAAAGGATGATGTTTGCGCCTGGGGGAGAGCCCATCTAAGAAAGGGAACAAAAGCTGCTGCCCAGCAGTGTCTGGCTCAGGGAGGAGTGGGAAAGCTCTGTGCAGCCCCCAAGGGCCGTGCAGCAGGAAGCAGGAGGTGCTCCAGGCTCACAGCAGCAGTTCCCCTGCGGGCTGTGCAGGGAGAGGCCCCTGGTGGAGCAGGCTGTCCCCCTGCAGCCCATGGGTCCCCCGTGGAGCAGATCCCCACGCTGCAGCCCCCCCGTGGAGGAGCCCCCGTTGGAACAGGTGGATCTGCCCTAGAGGAGGCTGCGACCTGTGGAGGAGGCCCCAGAGGAGCAGGGTGTTCAAGGAAAGGTTGGAGCTGGTGCTTAGGAACATGGTTTATTGGGTGACATTGGTAGTACAGTGATGACTAGACCGGACAAATGTGAAGGTCTCCTCCAACAATAATGATTCTATGATACCTCCACCACGTCCTCCTCCTCCACTTCCTCCTCATCGTCCACGGCCTTTTTCTTGTCCACTGCCTCCTCCTTGTCTACCGCGTCCTCCTCGCCCCCCGCCTGCTAATCCTATTTCTCATTTTCCTCCTCCTTCTCCTCCTTCCCTGCCTCTTGCACCTCCAACACCTCCTCCACCTCCACTGCCTCTTCCTCCTTCTCCTTCTCCAGCCCCACTGACTATTCCTCCTCCACAGCCTCCTCCACCTCGGCAGAAGCTTCCTGGCCAACTTCCTCTGCATGCTCCTTGCTAAGGCATGCTGGTAGCAATGATCGTGAGCCCAGAAATGGCAGGAGGAGTTGCCAGGAACCAGGTGCGCCAAGGCGGCTTCTCTGGGAGGCTATGGCTGTGAGCGCTGCCCACCGCTCCTAATTCTAGTTCCATTTGTCACCCCACAGGACCATGGCACTGTGACCCTGTAAGGTAGCAGCTGGTGGCTCCTATCATCTTGATGACGCTCTGTGATGCGTTGCTTGTTGCCTGGGTAGCGATTGTTAGCTATTATGCAAATGGCTTGTCATCAATCGGGGATGTGGCTGCTCCTCCCTATAAATGGGCCAAGGGGGGCAGTGGGAGCCAGAGTGTTGGAGAGGGGAGATGGGAGAAGGTGGAAACAGAAAAGGAGGAGGATGAGGAAGAGGCATAGGTGGAAAAGGGGGAGTAAGAGAGGAAGGGGGCAGTGGAGGAGGTGGCGGAGGAGGAGGTGGCGGAGAAGATTGAGGAGGTGGCGGCATGAGTAGGAGTGGTGACAAAAGAGGAGGTGAGCAAGGGATAGGCAGAGGGACACGATGGAGGTGGAAGAGGAGAAGAAGGTGGTGGAGAAATAGTAGAATACTAGAGGAGGAGGTGGTGGCAAAAAAGAAAAAAAAAAAAAGGTGGAGGAGGAGAAGAAGGTGGTGGAGGAGGAGGCCGCCAAAAAAAACAAAAAAACAAAAGAGAAGGAGTAGAAGGTGGAGGAGGAGAAGGAGGTGGAGGTGGAGGAGGAGGAGGCGGAGGACTCCAAAACAAAAGACCCTCTCTGGTGGTGAGCGTTGACCGCTGCTCCTAATTCTAGTTCCATTTGTCACCCCACAGGACCATGGCACAGTAGCCCTGTAAGGTAGCAGCTGGCTGCTCCTAGCAACTTGATGATGCTCTGTGATGCGTTGCTTGTGGCCTGGTTGCCTGGGTAGCGATTGTTAGCTATTATGCAAAAGGCTTGTCATCAATCGGGGATGTGGCTGCTCCTCCCTATAAATGGGCCAAAGGGGGGCAGTGGGAGCCAGAGTGTTGGACAGGGGAGGGAGGAGGAGGAGGAGGTGGTGGTGGTGGTGGTGGTGGTGGTGGTGGTGGTGGTGGTGGTGGTGGTGGTGGTGGAAGTGGAAGCGGAAGCCAAAATAAAAAGGAATAAAAACAAAAAAAGAGGAGGAGGAGAAGGTGGCAGAGGAGGAGGCGGTGGAGGAGGAGGCCAAGGAGGAGGTTTGCTCAGCTACAGCAAGCCATGGGATTTTTGCTGTTTAAACTTTTAACTCCTTGCCTAACCACAGGGGTTGTCATTCGTGGACAAATACTGGGTTAAGTACACCATCGCTGCAAGAGGAGCACAAGCTACCTGCAAATGGGCAAATATACCTCTGCAAGTTTTCTTACAAGGGATTAAGACAAAAAGGCCTGTGCCTGGCAGAGGGAGCACTGAACGATGATCTAGCAAAGCAGTCTATCGCAGACAGACAACACTGGCCCGGAAATCCTGCTGGAAAATTTGGTGTACCTGAAACTGAGACGGAAATTGGAACTTCCAACAAAACGCTGTAGGGTAGAAGTTGTTTTAGCTGAACATACTGGGCACATATTTGAGTGCAAAAGGTAAGCTATTGCTTTGTTTCTGTAAGATCTGAGTGTTTCACCCAGCACTCCAGCATCCTCTCTTAAGTAGGGGAGGCAACCATAAGATGCAGAAGTTGGCAGATGCACAGGATGTGAAGTACTATAAGTAAAGAACTTCTTCCTAACATATATTAGAAATCTAACTTTTCAGTTGAAAGCTATTACTCCATGTCCTGTCACTCCAGGCCCTGATAAAGACCCCCTCCCCAGCTTTCCTATAGGTTGCCTTTAATTACAGGAAGGCTCTCCCTGGGGTCACAGTAAGCTCACGTGTTACCCAGGTGTCACAGATAATTCCTGAGATAGGAATAATGACAAGGGTT
>NC_092595.1:29252500-29315000 GCF_047663525.1 Anas platyrhynchos
GCCATGAAAAAGTCCTTTGCTTTTATTTTAATAGAAGCAACCTCTCCCTACTTGCATAATATAATGCTTTTTTTTTTTTTTTATATAATGCTTTTTTTTTGCTTTTATTTTAATAGTAGCAACCTCTCCCTACTTGCATAAATCTGAGGATAGCATCGACGTAGAGAGCACAGCGCAGCTTCAGTACATAAAGATTTGATATCTGCACCACAGTATCCTAACAAACAAAAATCAAACGTTACATCAGTCAAGGCCCAGGTTTACAACATGCAACATTTAAACAATTTGTAATGCCAAAACCAAACAGGTTAACAGGGAATTCAAAGTGCTACCGCTCTGCAGGGAAGTTTCATGTTGCGCACTGTCTCATCTTGCGCTTATGCAGCTGAAACAGACTCCTCATCAAAAACTATACTCTTGAGGAAGATGCCCCAGAACCATTTAACGTTCTCAGACAACAAAAAGAACGACAACAAAGAGTAAATAGATGAAAGCATCTAACTCTGATTGCTATGAAGGCGTGCCAGCTGCCTCGTTGACTAGTTGTGCAGCAAGGCACAAGAGCTTGGGTACTGCCTGGTACAAGCTAAGGTTCTTTACAACTTGCTCACAAGCAAGAATCCATTTTGGTTTCAGTCTTACCAATGCATTTCTCAGCTAGTTCATCAAGCAACATGTCCGGTGGCTTAGGGGTCCAGTCACGAGTATGAATCTTGAAAATTTCTTTTCTAGCCTGGAAGCAAAATCATTGTGTTTTAGCTTGTCCCAAGTTTTCCTTAAAAATACCAAGAAACAAACAAACCAAAAAGCAAGCAAACAAATAAACAAACAAAAAAAACCCAGTCCTTCCTCAAAACCCCTCATCTATTAATACGCTTTTCTTATTTGCTCAACTTTCAAGTATTTTACAGTTATTTAATATACACTCTGCATTTTCAACCAGGAAATTGAATATTTCTTATTTGTTATACTGAACTTTTTCTAGGAACCTACAATGAAAGAAAAGGCATTTATAGCTTCAATAACAAGTTTCCAAACTACGGGACCTAATGACCCAGAGGAAAATACTGTAATGAAAAATTTATCCAGAAACATTTCTTTGTTGTCCAAAAATCTTCTCTAAAACTTAGCAAGCTTTCATTGTGACAGTCTCATTACTTCATCACATTTGCTTTTCAGGCAGTAAATTCACAGAAAGCACTTCTGGCACAATGCTTCAAATTGCTACAATTACTATAAAGAAGAAAATAATTATGACTCAAACTACTACCACCGATCCGGGGCACAATCAAATGCAAACACGTCCCCTATTCATTCAGAAGTGAAGGATTGAGACCAAAATCACAACTTCATGATGAAAACGCCCAAGTGGACTAAATAATTAAGCAAACAGGTACAACTTTGGGAATGAAAGGTTTGATTATAGAACTAACTACTTGGTGGTATCATCCTGACCATATATATCCAGTACCAGATTTGCCCTCCATGGAACAACGCAGTGTCTCCACATATCACTCTTTTGTTCAAGTTGTCAATTATTTTTTTTTCCTATAAAGTTGGACTTTGCCATGGTAGAACTAACGTTGAATTTAAGTTCTCACCTCTTTATTTGGCAAGTTGAAGAGGAACTCTCTGCCAAAGCGTCCTGGTCTTCGTAAAGCAGGATCTATAGAATCCAGTCTGTTGGTAGCTCCGATTACCACGATCTCCCCTCTGTTATCTGTGCCATCCATAAGCGTCAGAAGAGTTGAAACAATGGAACTAATAGAAAAATATAGTTTTTATTTACTGGTTCAGTAAATTTTGTTACATTCCACATGACTTTCTTGATGCCGGAACAACCTTCTTCCTAGTAGTCATTCAAAAGTGGGAAAAAAATAGTCTACCAAGTCGGGTTTGTTTTTTTGGTTTGATAATACATCTGCAGACTGGTAAGTCATCAAGCACTTCAAGACTGTTTGAAATAATCTCTACATTAATGGAAAAGGAGTACTGCACACTTCTGCTCAGGAAGAAAATCACGGAAAATGTTCCGTGATGTTCCCTCGTGCTTTGGTAATGCTCTTTCTCAGTGTTTTTAGTCTTGTCCTTTCTACCTTGGCATCTCTCTGCAATAGCTGAGGAGGAAAGCTTTTTAGAGCTACATTCAGTGTCACACTTGAGAGAGGAAGTTTGCCGCAATTTCTCACCAGGCTCAGAAGTCTCTTTGCCGTACAAAACATTTTCATTAGAAATGAGGTCACGTTCTTTTGATCTTCTTGGTTTCTCCTTGTCTCCACCGTCATCACATTGGTACTGTGCGAGGTATTCATCCTTCCCAGTAGATTTCGGAGGGTCCGCGACACTGCACAAAATAAAATCACATTTCTCACTTCTGCTGAAGGACGTGAAGATTAACAGTAAAACCTTCCAAAGGCAAACAAACAAACAAAAACCTCCAGACTACAGGAACACTCGCAAAGATATGCCATTTAGAAACCTCTCCTGCGATAAGGACACCTTCTCCAGCTCCCAGAGAAAGTGTTTTTCCCCTCTTGCTTCTGAAGCCATTGCACTAAAAAAGCACACGCATCTGTCTCCCTCCACATGCTGCTGCTCTGAATAAGAGCCAGAAGATTCAAAACCACCCTATTTGGTCTCCCCACATAGCCGAAAAAAACACCAGTTGAAACAGAGTTTTCTACCTCTCTCCCAAGAATTTACATTCACATATCTTGTGACTGCAAAAATAGAAGGCGGGGCTCAGGAGGAACAGCCAGTGTTGGAAATGAAAAAAAGCAGCCTGTTTCTTCAGAGTCTTAAGCCTATTCTACTAGGAAAACAAAACAAAACAAAACAAGAGGAGAGGAGAACAACAGCGGGAAATTTACCTATTCTCCAGGTGTTCAATTGCAAAGCCTCCGCTGGAGGATCAACAGCTGTGAATTCAGCGTGCTTAGGAGAAATCAGATCTACGTCTGAACCACAACTATTTCAGTAGTATCACTAACTTATGTTACTCTGAAGAAGCAGTCAGCACCGTTTCTATGTTAGGAAATAGCTGAACAGAGTCTGTTATTCACAGGAATTATTCAGGCAGGCTTCTTTAGGAAGGCTGGGTTTCACTAGAACATTACTAGCCTGTAAGCCTCATGGCATCACCTTCCATCTTGACTGCTAAACCTCCTTGCTCCCTACGATCTTCTTTGCCAAGATACAGCTGTCCACGTTTACTTTTCCTACTTGGCTGGACTGAATTTAAGAAGGGATCTTGCAACTCTTCCTCTTGTTTGCCACTTAATCATCACACCAAATGAAAACTATTTGCCTTTCACCTCTTTATTTCAGGCATTCTTTCCTAGTGGTCATTTAAAAACGGAAAGAAAAAGTCCATCAGCTTTTTTTTTTAATATCCAGCAGACTGTTAAGTCACCAAGCACTTCAAGACTGTTGGAAATAATCTCTACATTAATAGAAAAGTAATTCCTCAAACACACTGCGGCCGCTTACCTTTAATACACTCGTTGGATGAGACGGAGCTGTATTTCTTGCTTTCGCCTGCGCTGGAAGGCTTCCCTTCCTTGTAAGGTTGTTTACTGCTCTCACTTCTGCATTGCTCACATGAAGAGCCATCTGGAGGATGGGATTCTTCCTTCTTCTCCCGCGTTATCTTCTGGAAATGAGGATCTAAGTGTTCCAAGGAGCCTTTCACTTTCCTGCTGTTTCTCTTTTTTCTTCTTTTTCTTCTCCTTTTTCTTCTTGTTTTACGCTTGCGATTGGCATTGTCAAAGTGGAGCACACAGAAACACAAATCGTGAAGTCTGAAAGAAACATGCAAGTTTAAAAGAGAAAAAAAGATGTGGCACTTGTTGCCTATATGAAACTTTATTTATTTTACCACAGGTGATGATTTGCAGCATGTCAGCTATTTTGTGGTGCTTTGTGCACACGCCACTTACTTTAGATGTAGCAAACTTAAGCCCTCAGATTGGAGGACCATAGGTCCTGGTTTGTACACAGATCATTAACAATGGCTAGCTCTGGAATACGTGCAAGCAGAAAAAAACTTTTAACCTAATCCAGAATGGTGTACGGATGTGTTTCCAACTATGTGGTCCAAAGCTAGTGCTCTGAAACAATTCAGCAATAGCTTTCCTATCTTCACTGATCAACCTAACAACATGATCCCCAGCCAGCTGATGCTATCTAAGTAACTTAGAAAATACCAGAAAAAAAAAAAAAAAAAAAAAAGAAGAAGAAAAAAAGAGAAGAAAAAAGAAAGGAGAAAAAAAAAAAAAGAAGGAATACATGAGAAGCACCCAGAAAAGAATTAGGATAAAAAATGCGGAGTATGCTGGAATCCTTGCTTACTTGGAATCCTTCTCTCCATGTTTATCCTTAGACTTCTTTTTCTTCTAGAACTTGTGATATTTTTGCATTTTTTTCACCACCTAAAAGCTCCTTTTCTATCTTTCTGTCTTTCCTTTCTATTTCACTTTCACTACCTTCTGCACGGGTAGATTTTCTTTTTCTGTTTCCTTCTGTTTCATTTTTCTGGCGACAGTTCTCCAAATGAGCTGACACAGGTGGAAGCGCATGTCTTTCACGAGAATGTCTTCCAGAATGTTGCTGAGATACCGAGCAACGATGCAAGTCTGCTCGGGGTGTGCTAAAGCGACGTCCATCTTCATCTCTCAAGAGGGAACCGTGAGGCCATCCACTTTTGTAATGACAATGCTTATGTGACCTGCCGTAGTAAGTTGCAGTCCATTTGTCAAAGGCTGCATCGCCGTGAGAGAACTTTCTCTCTCTACTGTCTCCTGTCGCATGAGGTGAATAGTAATCATTGTAATAGCTACATCTTTCCCACCTCCGTGCTTCATCTCGATAGTATCTTTCTCTGCTCCAACTTCTTTCCCCTTTGGATCGGTAATATCTATTGCTACCTTGTTCTGATCTTCCTCCGCTGCCAGATCTGTACTTTGAATATTTGACTGCTCTTCTGCCATTCTCAGGGCTGTTTCTTTCACCAGGGAAAGATCTGCACCTGCTTCCCTCCCAGTGCTCCTGCTTGTGACGCTTTTGCTCAACAACTTCCACGCTCTGAGAACACCTCCTCTTGCTGGAAGGACCTGCTTTTTGACTCTCCTTCTCTTCACTAGGAGCATGTTCCCTCTTGCTTTGGTAATGCTCTTTCTCAGTGTTTTTAGTCTTGTCCTTTCTACCTTGGCATCTCTCTGCAATAGCTGAGGAGGAAAGCTTTTTAGAGCTACATTCAGTGTCACACTTGAGAGAGGAAGTTTGCCGCAATTTCTCACCAGGCTCAGAAGACTCTTTGCCGTACAAAACGTTTTCTTTTGAAATGAGGTCACGTTCTTTTGATCTTCTTGGTTTCTCCTTGTCTCCACCGTCATCACATTGGTACTGTGCGAGGTATTCATCCTTCCCAGTAGATTTCGGAGGGTCCGCGACACTGCACAAAATAAAATCACATTTCTCACTTCTGCTGAAGGACGTGAAGATTAACAGTAAAACCTTCCAAAGGCAAACAAACAAACAAAAACCTCCAGACTACAGGAACAGTCGCAGAGATATGCCATTTAGAAACCTCTCCTGTGATTAGGACACCTTCTCCAGCTCCCAGAGAAAGTGCTTTCTCCCCTCTTGCTTCTGAAGCCATTGCACTAAAAAAGCAAATGCATCCGTCTCCTTCCACCTGCTGCTCTGAGAAAAAAGGCATAGGGGCGAGCGGGGAACAGCCAGTGTTTCTCCAGACAGTGGAGAAAAATGGAAAAACATTCTATGAAGGAACACAAGTTCTCCTTGAGGCACCAACCTGCATCAGAGTGATATGCTCAGTGCTGATCATTAGTTCTGTTCGTAACGCTGGACATACAGCATGGAATTGTACTAATTTAAATCCTTCCATTAAATACTATTAGTAGACAGATAAAACCGTAACGAACTTCCATAAGGTCTTGTCTTAATCAGACTGTGCTCATTTTACCTCGTTTCCTCTGACAAGCTGTTCAGCTGGCTGGCTGTGAGGGACTCCGTGATGATTTCTCGATTGACTGAAGGCATAGCTCCAGGCATCTGCAATCAAAACGCACAAGTCAGCAGACAAAAAAATACTATTTGTAGTAGTACTGAGGACTAGTCTTGTCAGAATTTCTCCATTAAATGGTAAGCAAGACCGTTTTGAGTTGTATGCATTATCTACACTTCAAAGATAACCCCAACTCACCTCCCAAAATCTACTTTATGAAACTTAGGAATTTTTATCTCAGCTGAGCTTAAGTTGACAAGTTCTAATGTAAGCTCAGGTCTGCAGATTCTAATGGGATAATACCACAAAGTCTTACAATCACATTTGTGCTGTGTTTTCTCAGTATTTCACCTGAATTAGGAACACAATAAACACTCCCGAATACATCATAGGTGAGAAATTCTCGATGGAGCAAATCTATGTTTCAAGCAATCCATTTGTTTTAGAAAAGAACATCTCAGAAGGTTTAACAGGTTCAACTCGGCAAGTGGAATCATCAAGTTTCAGTCCGTTTTCTTTCGATTCATTAACTAACCTAATAGCACCATTTAGTGAATCGGTTTTTGGCAGCTCATGCTGGGATCTTCCTTCGTCAGCATTCTGACAGGAAGAACCGGAATGCTGCAATGTACGGACTACCTTTCCAACCAAAATTCCATTAGAGGACATTGCATTGCAATTCCTTTTAAATAAGCCCTTTGACTCCTCCTCAGATTTTCCTGAAGATTCTGCACCGTAAGGGACTGTGTTATCAGAGCTGAGTTTAGGATTTTCATTCACTGTTGGCTCCACAAAAATCTCATCAGAAACTTTTTTGCTTGTTTGCATTTGCTTCATTTGCATTACCGAATTTGTAATTGTGGATGAAGGAACAGCCTGGTAGAGATCTTCGTCCTCCGCAGCACTGCTAAGACAGTCAGGCTGTGACACAGTCCGACGAGCAGGCAATTTATTGTGAATACTGGTGGTGATCTTCTGTTTTCTTGACGGATCAGTAATTGAAGGCCTGGTAATTGTCTGGTTTTGAACACAGGCCATCGGTGGTGCTGAAGATGGCCTTTTTAGGGTGACACCAGTGGTCTTTGCGTCCTCTTTTATGGATCCATTTCCATTTAAACGGCTTGAATTCTGTATTTAAAAAGAAGAAATGGCAAGATGGATTAACGCAAACACTGCATTTAACATTTTGAAACACAAAACTCTCCTACTGAGTATTTCTACAAATGGTCTTAACACCTACAAAGAAAAACACACTGCCCTTTAAAGATAAATGCAAGTCCAATAAGCGTATTCAATTCCTGCTTTTGGTTTACAGCCGATTGGAATCAAATTAACATCATCTTTGAAAACCAGCCAAACAACTTAACATTACCTGCTGCTATTCCCAAATATATTTATTTTCCCCTTTAAACATACCCTGAAAAGCCTGAAGTAATTGTTCTGGTGCTCAGGAATAAGACACTTAGTTTTCCCTGTCTTAGCTAAAGTGACGACGATAGGAAAAACAAGTCCTCTTTTAAATGATTCGAGGATTAGTACACTCTGCTTAAATTGTCAAAGAGCGTAGCTCTCTGTGCTTTAGAAAGCTGTCTTGGAGGTATTAAGTAATGGAGTCGCATGGCTGCACAATTTAGCAGTAACCACTGTTTGAATGACTCTGGCTGTAGCATGAAGGCTGTGAAGAAAGCTGCAGCATGGGAAGGAAAACAAAACTAAGATGCTGAAAACCAAACAAAAAACCCCACACCAAACCCCAAACCCACTAGCAGTTTGGTGCCGTTACCTGCCCTCCCACTTCCCTGAATTACCTTAATCATATGAGGAAGAAGTCGTGGTCCCATAAATCCAGCCTGCTTACTATTAGCCCCCTGCTGACCAGGAGGGAATGAACAGGGATAAGATGGTGCTGGCAAGTAAAACGCACGTTCTCCAAGTGTCAAATCATAGCGCCTTCAGAAAAGAGCAGTGATCGGAGTTTAGTTTTTCTTTCAGCCTACTCTTGGATTAAATCCCATCCTATAATTTTAGAGGAACAGTTCATACGATATGGAAGCCTTCTCTACAGAAGGCTTCGCCAAGACTACAAACTGAAAAGGAGAGAACAGTCTTCCTACTAAGACTATCACTTTCAGAACAATCATTCATTCTTACACGACAGATGACCTTCATTTTTCTCCTTCTCTAAATTAGCCAGCTACAGGTAACACATAGATAGCAATTTACACAAGTGCTGCAGTTTCAGGCCAAGCAACAAAAGATAATAAATGACACAGAGAATTTCAGGTTAGACAGAACTGAATTAGACAAATAATAATCTTTCCCTGGGATAGCAAGAAAAACACTTGCAAAACAGAAAAATATCAATAACAGGAAAGTAAATCTCTTCTGAACACATGTTAAGATTTGTTATTACCTGATATAAAAAAGTATGTAAGCTTGCTGACCAAGAACTCTCTTAATGTCAGTACGGACTACTTTAGCATCATTCATCTGATACCAAAGTCCATTACCAGCCTGCAAATAAAGACAACCATTTCTTTAGGTGAATTGCACGTGTTCCAAATGAAATCACGGATAGGAACAAAATACACACGTGTCAAATAAAAATATAATGAAATCTTTTTCCCTAGAAACAGTAGCTGCTAGTCACGCTTTCACTGGTTTGCCAGCACAACCTTTACCCTGTTAGAAATGCTGTTGACTTCTACCTTTACATAGCATATATAGTGTCCTGAGTGACAGCTGACACCGTGATGTACCAGCACCGCGTATAAGGCATAGAGCAGTGGTTCTCCCATTGACTGTGACATGTAGGCTCTCAGGTCCAAATACTCCGGATATTTCACCACCTAAAGAGAGACCAAGAAGATAGAAAATTATCCCAGAGTACTTCGTGGACTAGCCAGAGAAAAACACTTCCAAAAAACACAGACTAGAATTTATTTCTAGAATATATTTCTAGAAGATATTTCTTGATTCACTACAAATAAGTCTTCCCATAAACAATGTTGAAGACTAGAAGTTGCAGAGAACTGTTTCCTGATGAATCAGCCTTCTCAGAGGAAAGCATATGCTTCTTGTCAAGCGGGAACTTTATTGATATTAAGAGAAAGAATAAGCCATAGTCGTTAGTCTACAATTACTGTCTGAAAATATAAACAACTTTCAGCTTTGGGGGATGTCCCATTACACAATGATATAGTTGCATTACAGTGGTAAATATACCTTGTTGATCTTTCCACCTGTGAAATCTGCAAATCTTTTCAGTGATATTGTGAGAACCTTGGAAGAACGGTGTATGGTAAATCTCTTGGATGCAGGAACCATCTTTTTACACCTTAAAAACAAGCAGAGATAAGTGTTTGAAGGCATCTTCTTTTTTCGCCCCCAAAACAAACTCGTTTTAATGTCTCACGCATGCCTATGCTATTTGAATGACATTTACTTGCATAATAGGTTGGTCTTTTTTCTTTTCATAAACCCATGCACTGCGTGTCAGGTTTGTTAATACAGTGAAGAAGGTAAATTCTCCCAAAACCCCGGGCATAGCAGGAACAGGAATCTCTCACGAAAGGGTATTACCAGGTTGGATGGCAAGGTACCATTTCTTGGTCTACAAAAGTGGCTATTTGAACTCCAATCCTGGATACATTCTTTCAGCTTTCAAGGGAAATACAAATAATGAAAGTGGAACGAGAGAGCCTTGGTCCCCAGGACTAGAAATTGCAAATAATCTCCAACATAGGTCGTCTATCAACATCAAAAATACAACAGAAGCACATGGTCATTCTACAGGAGGGAGACATTTAACAGTAGGAAGTCTTCATGTACTGAGCTTGTCTGGAAAGACACTGAAACTGTCTGCCATCCTTTGAAACACAATAGTTCAGTTTGATACATTGCCCGCTCCAAGGTAGGACCTACAGTGTAAGCAGTGAAAATTAGCCACTAGCCCAGAGAACAACGGAAACTGGGCAGTTTACATCAAGAAAAGTACTGTCGAGAGCTAATAAATAGAAAGAACAAAAGTATCTCTTTTTGAATTCTGATGGCAAAATACGAGCCAGAGAATTGCAAACCCATAGGGAATGCCTCTGAACAAGACTTCCCCCCTCCAAAGAAACAAAAATCCAAGTGTTTTATAAACTTCCACAAAACTCGTAAGTAGATCCAAAGTTTAGAGGTAGTCCAACAGAGTCATGCAACATATAAAACTGACATCTAGGATTAAGACCTAATTCGTCAAAATCTTACTCGCTACATTTATAGCAATTCTCTCCACCCAGCTCTTCAGGTTTCACAAAGAGTTCCAGAGCTCTGGTAACAGATGAAACCGCCTAGAGGAGCGAGAAAGAAGAGCGTAAAGTCACCGTAAATTCAAAATTCCAGAGACGTACTAGTAGTTTGTAAGAGAATCTTACTAACATACTCCAGCGATCTACTATGAGCACTGTGAAGAAGGAGGCAGAAAGAGCATGCTCAGCATTGACCTCACCTGGAAGTCATTTGACTTCGGAACAAATACTTTTCCAGTAGCCTAGACAGCACCTATAGTGTGCTTTGTCATCAATACTGGGGACAAATTCATCAGTCTAACAATTAGATGTACATTGGGGTAGAACAACAGAGAAGTATGACAGCATTATAATTTTTGCAGAAAGAGAATTCTTTCCCCTTAAACCCAATGCAAATGTGGAGACTATTTACATGGGTTCCACAGAAGGACAAAGTCCAATCCACTTCCTTAGCACCACCAAGCTCTTACGTTTTAACATTATATGTGGTTTGGTTTTTTAAGGTAAACAAGTTTAATTTAGAAAGTTAGGCATGTACTTAAACATCATGAATTATATTTAGAAAACATCTTACCTTTATATCCAAAGTGATATCAAGAAATGCCTCATACGTATCCGAAACTGCTTTGCAATTCAAGCACTTCACTGGAAGCAAAATATAAATGCTTAACCTTATGTGAAGGAGACTAACTGTCCAAATTCAAGTTGTTGCCAGATACTACTTTAGACAAACTACAGACTGCTTTACTACCGACAAAAGACACAGATCAGTTCTAAGGACAGGAATATTTTTTAAAGTACCTCTCGATCTTAGAAATCCTCCAAATATTTGATGAATGATGGTGGTAGCTTGAGAAGATCTGTCCAATCTGGAAATAAATTATAATCAGACCTCAGAAGATTTAAGGCGCAGAGTTAACTCTTCAAAGAGTTTTATGAAAACTAAGGATGATGTAGACTTTCGTTGCTGATAGTAAATAAGGCACTAAAAGGTGCTAGAGATCATTTTTGATAGTAAATAAAGGACTAGAAGGTGCTAGAGAATGTATGAAAGTGAACTTGTTTATGCTTACTCGGTGCTTCCATTCAAGCACGCTTCCTGCATAGCATCAACAGTATAGCGCAAGAACTCGTGTGCGTCTTCTTGACTGCCAAAACGGAAATGTTGTCCTATTCCTAAAGAAGAAGATGATAGTATTCACCTCATTTAAAAATGAAATCATTCTTCTATTTCTAAAATCTCTCTTCTTTCTAGTGTTAAAACCACTTATACACATCAAATAAGTATTTGAAGATTACAAGCTATCGAAAAGAAACACATCTGAAGCCACTTACGACTGAGATTACTGATAACATGCGTAGGCTCGATGGCATCAACAGTGCAACGCAGGGCCTGGTTAATGTGAGTCTCCATTGTGCACATCATGCAAAAATCTTGTTCACGACCTGAAGAGTGAAAGAAGAAAGCATCCCAGTCCAGCAAAATATCCATAACTACAAACAAACATCTAAGTAAAATTTAAACTATAGATACGATATCCACTCTCCTTGCTACATTCTATTCTCCCAAGATGCCAATGTCCCAACAGTCTTGTAACATTTCATTTCACACAACTTTACAGAATAAAAGTATCCACTAAGCCTGTATTCAAATGCATTTTGTGATGAGAAATCTAAAAGACTACTGCAAAGTCACATTTGTAAAGGCTGACAGGAATGTGAACTCCACAGGCTGAAAAATGTATTACTCTCTAAAATTACTACTAAATGCATTACTGTCCAATGCACTTCATTATTCCCACGAAGCAATAAATGATCCTTTAATAAATACATAAATAAATAAATTCATTCATTAAACAAACAGTGCATTAATTGCACTCCGTATGCTATTCGGAGCCCACTGCTAATACAGTGCTCAAAGCCAGCTTCTACAGGTAAAATCAGGCAAATAAGCTTGTCTCAGAATCACTGCTGTTCTTTCACCTTCAGAGCTGTCCAACAGATTTGAAATACTCTTAGAAAGTACTCACATGACTGGCCGTGCTCGAGAGAAAGCATGTAATTGGCAAGTGGGGGTGTGTAGGTCAAACACTGTAGAGTAGCATTAAGAAAACATGTGTTGCCAAGATTGTACAGGCCAACTCCAACACTTTGTGTTTCTCGCCAATCCATACAAATCTTCTCAGGTGGAAAAAGAATGCTCTGTGGTGGAGCAATTCCATCATTAACGACTGCAAGAAAGTTAAATTTAAAAAGAGATTTTGTTTGTTTGTTTCTAAGCAAGGTATTTAAAAAAATACTATTCTGCAGGAGCACCTAGAGGAGCTAGCTACAATCCAAGCCAGAAGAAAATTATTGCAGACAGCTTTAATACCGCCAAATTCAAATTGGCTGGTCAACACAATGTTTTGGGGAAAAAAAAAAAAAACAAAAAACAGCTTTCGTCAACCATTTTAATTTTTCTAAGGCAAGGCTAACTGCCATTCTGTTTGTAGTACCTAATGCCAAGTTCCTCTCCATCTATAATCTTTAACCTGATTAACTCAACTACTGTTTTTTTCCTTATTATAACTTAAACCACAAGCTTAGACTTGAAATTATACGGAAAAAAGGTAAAAACTAGTAACTAGGAATGACGGTACCCCTACAGATACCAGATCTTTTCCTGAGCAATGTTATCATTCAAAAAACGTGTGAAAAATGGAAGCTGTGAATAGCAACAATCAAACACTTTTCTTTGCAAAACGGAAAAGACATGGATGAATCTGTGCATTACAAAAAGCTCCCCATATTTCTCTGTTGACTGTAAATATATCAAAATTAATTTCTGTAACATCAGTCACTTCAGTTGCCTTAGGGGATTCGCTTTTGAAGTCTTTGTTCACACTAGTCCCCTTCTCTATCAGTGCAACAAGTAAGAACTGCATTTTCTACTTTTGCTTTGAAGAAAATGGAGTCAGGATAAAGCTCACACTTACTTAGATCTCTTGGGGCAAAAGCCTTAGATTTTTCAGATGATCTACAGTAAATAGCACCTCCACGTCCTTGGGCCACAGAGACTTGGCTTGAATCTTCTGCAGGCGGTATCTGGCCCCAGTTTGCGGTGCGTGACATCAGTATTTTAGTACTTGGTTTCTTGGATTTGCCAGACCGCCTTGAAGAGGGCTTTTTAGACTTTGAAGATTTGGGCTTCTTAACTACGGTCATTGTTGACATCTGCGACAGAGACAGAAGTTCTGGTTGACGTAAGAATATCAAGAAGCATTCCAAGAAGAAAAGAGTAGCAGAAGTCCTGTCACTTAATCTCAAAGAAACAGCCTTAAGAACTAAATCGCTGGTATGAATGATTTAAAAAGAATCCCCAAACTAAACACACAAAGTGAAAATTTCCATCTAAACTCTATCGGTATTACTTTTAGCTTCTGCAGAACTAGTGGCTGATGCCATTTCTTTCACTTCCGTAGGATTTTAATCCATTACAACTCTGGAGTCTTTTTAATATAAAAATGTAGAAGACATTCTCTGAGGGGAATCAGTTATTTATTGATTTCCAGAGTTGCACAATTATCTGTTAATTATTACCTATGATCTAATAGGTAATTGTTGCAATTATCTATTGCTGGCGTTAGTAATGGAACACTATTACTTCACTGCCTGTGTTTTTCTGTTTCGTGTGCACAAAGGTACCCAGAACTCACTGCTCCTTTTCTTCTGTCTTTCCAGGGATCGCCCTCTACCTCACTGTCTACTGCACCAATCATGAGGGGTTTGTTGTTATTCTATAATGAGCCTAGCTTTTAAATACACCTTTTCTGGGCGTCACTTTGTGATAGCAAGTTAATTTGTGAGGGCTCCTCAGTCTACATCATGTGGTCGCTTTTTCCAGGTGAAAAAGCGGAGCCGTAAGTGGCAGTACACTAAAGCCCTGGCATGTTGAGATCCAAGAAGAGAGATGTTTGGCCCTCCTTCTCACTCCTGGGAACCATATACCTCAAAACCCACAGAGGATGGGCTATATCTCAGAGAAATCTTGGGAAAGGAGAGCATGAAGAGCACGTTTGCAAATTTATTTCTCCCTGGGCTTCTTCTGCTTCTCCACGAAATACGAGTTTGAATATAACTTTGGCAGCAGTACTTCTGGTGTTTTACTCCTACCACATTTAAAACTCCTACAAAAAACTGAAACGTTAGACTAAAAAGCAGCTCTTTCCGTTCTGCTTTGTAAAGTTGCACGTTTTCCTCATGCAAAACAACAGGGCAATGTAAGCTAGAAATGGAAATGCTGAATGTAAAACAAAACAAAACAAACCTCAGCCCTCCAGGACAAAAGCCAATAACTGCTACAAAGTCCTTTTTAAAATGCTGATTAGGTTTCAAGGTGATACCGCTTTAAATAAGCATAATTGTGTGTCCGTAGGCAGAAGCATCCATGACAGGATGAACTTCTATACTTCATGTTTTGTTACTGTCTTACTGTAGCACACAGGGACTTGTTACCTATAGGGAAACCACTAACCTAATGGAGCGTTTAAAACATAAGCTAGTTTGTTATACCAAAATGACTGAGAGAACAAAGCATAAAGTGCTTTCAGATTTCTAGCACACCTTGATTGCTATCCATTAAACTTCAGACACGTTAAACAAAACACAGTAAATAAGAAAACTCCTAGTCCCACAGCTGGCAAATTATGTGCAGAGGTTGTAACTAGAACTTTTTTCCCTTGACATTTTACATTTAAGATTGATTTTAAATCCATTTTATACACACTTTCCATTCCTGAAAAAACAATACGCAAACCTGAAAAATGCATTTACACGAGAAATGAAGTCGTCCTTGTCCGACTGGAAGACTAAGGTGACAGCTCCTGGGCTCAGGGATTTTCAGATAAGCTCCGATCTTCACCAGTGACAGCTCCTTTTTTCGGATTGAAAGAGAAAATGTTTCAGCAACACACTGAAAACACACTTAAGGGACAAGAAACAAAATTAAGACTGTAGTGAGAAGGAGAAAAGAAAAACAACACTGGGGAAGAAAGGAAAAGGTAAAGGAAAAAGGAAAAAGGAAAAAAGCCTTGATCTTTATACTGACCAACGAGATAAGCCTTACACATTTTTAAGTTTATTTTTGACAACTGATTGAGGCGTTACCAGGTATTAAGTACGATTCAAGAGCAAATATTAACACTAGAAAGAAGAAATCCGATCCACCACCACTGTTTCAAAATACATCCATTTCTAATGTGGAGATAACGTCTCTCTGACAAGGTAGTAGAAAAACTGTAAATACCGACAGAGCTTCCTCTCCCGATGTTCCATATACATACCGATGCTGTTCCTACACCTACGCTCTGAGCATAAATTTATGTTGACATGAGTATCGGGTGTTACTCCTCTCTTTGTTTGCCTTGAGAGACACACCTCTTGTCCACTGAAAAGTAAACTCAAGATTCCAGATCAGTTAAGACAGTTGCTATCCCCCCATTCAGAGTTCTGCAGCAGCACTGTTCAGATGTGTTTAGCAGTCTCTTTAGAAAATGTTATCACTTAGGACCTGCTTCTCAGTAGGTACACGTTTGGCCTCCGCTTAGCAGAGAGTCAATCCCAGCTTAAGCTTTCGTACAAGAGCCCCTTCACAAAACGGACTTGGGCCCTGACATAACTGAGCTTAACCTTTAACCTTGAAGCTTCCTTAAAGAAGGAAGCAGCACCCAGGCCAGGAAATAGAAATTAATCGTCACTTTACCCTGAAACGCAGTGAGCTATTCTGTGCTGGCAGGATTGCTGCCGGGCTGGCCGACGAGGCGGCGGGCAGCTCCCCGGGGCCACAGGGCCTGTCACAGGGAGCCGCCGGAGGTCTCCAAGGTCCGGGAACAGCGGCAACAGCGGCAACAGCGAGGACAGAGGGGACAGCAGCAACAGCAGCAGCCACCTCAGCCAGGGCCGTCTCCACAACCGCCAAAACGGTCTCGGAATGCTGCCGAACTCGGAGCTCCAGCGTGACGCCTTTTGAACCTGGCCGCTGGAAGGACCTGCTTTTTGACTCTCCTTCTCTTCACTAGGAGCATGTTCCCTCGTGCTTTGGTAATGCTCTTTCTCAGTGTTTTTAGTCTTGTCCTTTCTACCTTGGCATCTCTCTGCAATAGCTGAGGAGGAAAGCTTTTTAGAGCTACATTCAGTGTCACACTTGAGAGAGGAAGTTTGCCGCAATTTCTCACCAGGCTCAGAAGACTCTTTGCCGTACAAAACGTTTTCTTTTGAAATAAGGTCACGTTCTTTTGATCTTCTTGGTTTCTCCTTGTCTCCACTGTCATCACATTGGTACTGTGCGAGGTATTCATCCTTCCCAGTAGATTTCGGAGGGTCCGCGACACTGCACAAAATAAAATCACATTTCTCACTTCTGCTGAAGGACGTGAAGATTAACAGTAAAACCTTCCAAAGGCAAACAAACAAACAAAAACCTCCAGACTACAGGAACACTCGCAGAGATATGCCATTTAGAAACCACTCCTGTGATTAGGACACCTTCTCCAGCTCCCAGAGAAAGTGTTTTTTCCCCTCTTGCTTCTGAAGCCATTGCACTAAAAAAGCACACGCATCTGTCTCCCTCCACATGCTGCTGCTCTGAATAAGAGCCAGAAGATTCAAAACCACCCTATTTGGTCTCCCCACATAGCCGAAAAAGACACCAGTTGAAACAGAGTTTTCTACCTCTCTCCCAGGAATTTACATTCACATATCTTGTGACTGCAAAAATAGAAGGCGGGGCTCAAAAGGAACAGCCAGTGTTGGAAATGAAAAAAAGCAGCCCGTTTCTTCAGAGTCTTAAGCCTATGCTACTAGGAAAAAAAAAAAAAAAAAAAAAAAAAAAAAACAAAACAAGAGGAGAGGAGAACAACAGCGGGAAATTTACCTATTCTCCAGGTGTTCAATTGCAAAGCCTCCTCTGGAGGATCAACAGCTGTGAATTCAGCGTGCTTAGGAGAAATCAGATCTACGTCTGAACCACAACTATTTCAGTAGCATCACTAACTTATGTTACTCTGAAGAAGCAGTCAGCACCGTTTCTATGTTAAGAAATAGCTGAACAGTCTGTTATTCACAGGAATTATTCAGGTAGGCTTCTTTAGGTAGGCTGGGTTTCACTAGAACATTGCTCCGCAAGTCCCTTCTATTCCTTTTCCCCTTAGAATCTGGGGATGTTTCAGCTAAAAAGGAGGGCAGAAACACTCTCCGTAGGTCTCCACCATGTAGTAAAACAGCGCTGTGTACCTGGTTAACTTCTGCAGCCAGCAAAGCATTGCTATTTGCAGCAGTGCCCTGACCCCAGCCTCTTGCTGAGCTCCGTCCTGTGCTGCTCGGATGCTCCCGCTGCTCAGACACGGGGGCTTAGAGAGCCACCGGGCCAGCACAAGCCCCCGAGCTCACTGTCAAACTTCACTTTTGGCATCTTTCACTTCACCATCGCCGCCGGACGAGGAGCCCAGCAATGCCTGACGCCGCTCCGGGCTCACCTAAACGCGGGGCAGGAAATTCAGATTCAAAGCTGCGAAGGTTTTTCTTAGTGAAAGCATGGAATGAGTGGCCATCGGTGACTAACCTTACAGGAAGGCATTCACTTTGTGAATGCTGCAGTGAGTGAAGACTGAAGGCGTTTTCTGAGTGACCTAAGGAGAGCCCTCCCCGAAAAGCAGGACGTTTTATTGTCTATGTAACATCTCCTTTGAAGGCTCGAGCATGAGATACACCAGGTTTAAAATCTCAAGACACGGATCTGCCACCACAGAAGCAATACATTTCATCTACTAAGCCTAAATACCGTATTTTGCCTCCTCTGTAGGTTTAAAAAAACACGGCCATGCTTGAAGGAATGCATTCTCAGATATTCTACGTATTTACAGTGCTTTAATTAATACCACAGACATGTTGTGCTGTTGAGGGGAATTTGCAATTACATTTTCATTTCCAACCAAACGCAGCCTGACACAAATTGGGAGCAAAAGGAACTAATCATCTGGAAGCCGGGATATGCATCATTCGCCATTTTCTAAGAAAATGACAAAAATATAAAACCCCAGCAGTCTGAGAACGTGAGCGCTGAGGTAAAGGCCTGATCAAACAAACGCACACAACTATGATTTGTCCTTTTAACTCAGCAAAAGTCTGCAAACTGCCATGGTAGCAAATGAGGAGAAGGAGCTGGTATTTACAGAAGTTGCAGCTGAAGATTCAGATAAACCATTCGGGTCGATGCTCCCTTCCTGCAGGTTTAAGCTGCGGTCACATCGCCTATTTCAAACCCTTTTGATTTCTACCAGTCACCCCAGATCCCACCTATTTTGCACGTTTTCCAATCAATGAATTCGCTACATGATTTCTGGGGCAGAAGAGCAGGCCTGGTGAAGAGGAGCATGCCTGGTGCCATCATTCAATCAAATCAAAAGCGTCCAGGAGAAGCCCGGGGTGTGGTACTCACAGGGAATGTTTGCGAGCGGCCAAGTTCAGCAGAAGAGAATAGGCAGGACTGGAAGCCCAGGGGAACGAGATGCATCTGTTGTTGCAGGCAGCCCCAGCAAAATGTTACAGCTTCACTAGCCTGGGGCATGATTCCCCCCTTCCCTTTTCACAGCCAAGTACAATATTAGCTTGCCTTTTCTTTTTTTTTTTTATTATTATTATTATTATTTTTATTTCTTTTTGCCATCGTCAGGCTGAGGCCGGCTGAGAATATTTTGTGTCTAGACTAATAAATGTTTGTGCAGATTTTGCAAGAGCGGCTTATGGGAACAGAATCCACTTTTTGTTTTCTGCTGGAGGAAAAAAAATAAAATAAAAATAAAGGAGGAGCATTAAAAGCAACCAAGCACCCCCGTGCATTTGTTTGAAATTGCATATTACGGTGCTGCTATTTTATGTGCAATCAATACATAATTTGGAAGAAAAAAATGCTTTTAAAATTCAGAGCTATCCCTGAGCAGCTAAGGTTCTCTTGGAAACTGAAGGAGGAGTCTGAAATTATTGTTCTTTTGTTTGCCTCCCCCAGTGGGAAAGGCAGCACACAAGTAGAAACCACTGTGCTTTGAGGCGGCATGAATCATTAAGAATAAAGATTCCTCCCCCCCCTCCCCCTCCAATTAAACATGAGATATTAAAACTGAATCTAGGACAAAGGTAAACTAAACAGACGCCTTCCTTCCCAGGCAGTCAGTGGGTTAAATCAAATATCAAAGGGGCAACATCAACCTTATAACTTCCTCTGCCGAAATTAAAAAAAAAAATAAAGGTAACTTCTATTTTGCCTGCCCCGACCCCAATCGCATCGCCCGAATGGGTGCAAACTGCTGGGATATGTGAGGGCCCAAGCCTACATTTTCCCTTTTTCGTATTTGTTGGAGGAGGGCGGGGTATCTCCAGATGAAATGGCTGACCGAGCTTTTTATTTCCTCGCTTTGGGTGGAAATGACTGAATCTTTCCAGGCAGCGGAGCAGTGCTCGACCGGCTCCCTCGGCCTCCCCGCGTGGGAAGAGCTCTGCCGGGAGCAGCCCGCGTAACCCTCAGATGCCAGCCCCATCAGGATTAGGTCCAGCAATGGGATGTTGGCTCCTCTAAGTGAGGACGCATCCTCTCGAAACACATACACAGAGATTTAAATGAGATATTCCCAAGAACACTTGCCTATTCTTTCAGCACGTGTGCAAAGAGTAAATTCATTTTACTTCATTCCTCTTTTTCTCAACTCTCCCCTCCTTCCTCTGGAAGGAAACAGCCAAGCAATATTAGCAGGGCCTTCCTTTTCCCCTGGTGGAGTCCAAGAACGCGAGAATTGAGAAAAGCGACTTGTCAGGAATCAAGTTTAAGAAGAGTGTTTGTGGACTGCGAGGTAAAATACCGGAAGCTGTAATCAGAAACACAACTTTTAACTAAAAAAAGCTTCTTTCCATTGTAAATTATTCCAGTTAGTGAAATAACAAATTAGTTCTCTGCTCAGCCACAGCCTCCTCCACCAAATTTAAGTAAAACCTGCAAAGAAGTTGAAGTTGTAAAACATTTGTCAGATGCAAGGGGCAGCGTTGCGTGGGTTAGCATCACGCTCAGATGCCCACAGTACCAACAGGTGCTTTCTTTCCAGAGGCACTGGCTCCTCCACGAGTTCCCCGCACGAAGAACTGAAGAAGCTGCAGGCAGGGTGAGCCTTCCTCAGTCCTCATCCTCACAGCGAGGAGTACTGGGGACGGGGAGCTGTGTTTCAGCTTGCTAAGAAGCAGAAACCCCCCGAGTTTTCAGACGGGCTCCGCTCAGCTCCCCTTGTGACTGCTGCTCGGGACACGACCCTGCCTTGCTCAGCACCCTCGACTCCAGCAGGTGCTGCTGCTGGCAGCTGCCCTATGTATACAAAAAAGAAGAAACCAACACAGTATTTTCCTGCTTTTAAGTATATCCCAAAGGTTTACTAGGCATTGTGACGTTCTGCAGAAGCCCACAGCTGTAACTAAGGTTTGTGGGGTGTAGAGGGGCTGGGGGCTAAACAAGGCCAAGAAGAGCCACATCTCCTCCCCGGTTGTCTCCCCTGTACTCTTTTTAGGACATCCAACATTCCCAGATCTTGTTTTGTCCCAGTGACCAAACAGGAGCCTGGCACTCATGCACTACGCCTTAAAACCTCTACAAACCGTGCGCCTAAGTCACAGCACTCATTATAAGCCGGCAGTTCTTTCTGGTCTCACAAACTATATGTGGCTTGAGAGATGCTCTCCAGATTCAGGGCGCTGAACACCTGCAGCCTTTGCCATAACCATGACAAAGTTCAGGAGCTCCCTGCTGGCTCCAAGGCTGGCTCCAGCAGCGGCTTCAAGCTGTGGGTCAAGAAGGCCAAGACACCCAACGAGAACCTGCAACACCAAGTGGCTTTCTGGAACGGCTCCAAACACAACTGGAAGCCTGTTGGTTTTTTTGGAAGTGAGCTCTTCTGGACCTGTTAGGTGCAAGCAGAAGTCAAACTCTCAAAGCATGTTTGTATCATTAAGCTCTCCATGATCTATCTCCAAGGTCTTCTAAGAGCTAGTAGCAACGTGGTCAGAGTTCTTGCCTGTTTTTCCCTTCACGTTCTTCCACGTCAGCAGCCCTGTGCTCCCTTTGGGCTGACTTCCAGAGCTGGGTAGAAAGGATCCCCTGGAAGCAGAGATGCTGCTTTATGCAACACCTTGCAGCTCACTGCACTCTGAAGGGTACACGAAAAGAGGTGAGTGGTCCTGGTGTGGTTCCTTCCAGCTCTCAGAAAGGCAAGAGAACTGGAAATGAACCATCAGCCAAAGGGAGGCACGGCGCAGCCTTATGAAATGCCATCTGGCTGCTACAGGATAAGGAAAGGAGGCATTTTTGGTGGCTCCCATCTCCACAGAAAAAGAAACAACTATTTATGCAGCAGAGTGGTTGGAGTATTTCAGGAGGCCCTGAGCTACCCCAAAAAACAACAACGAAACCACAAACCAAACCGAAACCAAACCAAACTAACATGATGGACTGCAATAAAAGATGAACATCAGAATTAATACTACCCATGACAATAAAGATGTTGAAAACTTGAGTCATCACATCCCTTGTGTAGACTGCAGGAGGAAGCACCTTTAGTGCCTGATGTGACAGTGTCAGAAAGTTAATTAATAACACCACAAAACTGGATTCCTGTGAGCACACACTCGGCAAAGGTGATACAACCGACAGCCGGACTTGAACACTGATACTGGTACCTGACTGGGAAATAGCGAGGAAACAAAGGGAGGAGGGGAAACCGTGCTATCCTGAAAATTGCATCACTTGTTTACAAGTCACCGGCAACTCCGAGGCAAACCATCTCGGGCATTTATGGATCAGTGACCTCACGTCTCTGGCACAGGACGGAGAGGGAATACCGACCGTGAGTTCACAGAAGGGAACAGCGCGTCCAGGCCCTCCTGCACTGCGCCAAATGTGGTCAGAATGTCCCCTCCCCTCATCACCCCAAAACTTATCACGTAGGACTTCTATTAAACAGACCCCAAAGAGCTCCTTCTGTCAATTTTGCAACAGGCTCATGTCCTGGTTTCAGTTAGCACAGAATTAATTTTCTTCCTAGTAGCTGGTGGAATGCTGTGTTTTGGCTTAGGATGAGAAGAGTGCTGATAACACCCCGATGCTTTAATTGTTGCAGAGCAGTGCTTATACTAAGCCAAGGACATCTCAGCCTTTTGCTCTGTCCTGCCAACGGGCAGGCTGGGGGTGCAGTAAGAGCTGGGAGGGGACAGACCCAGGACAGGTGACCCAAACTAGCCAAAGGGGTATTCCATCCCATCTGACGTCATGCTAAACAATATATAGGGGTGGCTAGCTGGGGGGAGGGGGCCGGACTGCTCGGGGTTAGGCTGGGCATCGGTCAGCGGGTGGTGAGCAATGGCATTGTGCATCACTTGTTTGTACATACTATTACTTTCGTATTATCACCATTGTATCATTATTATTATTATTGTTATTATTATTTTTGTTATTATTATTTTCCTGTCTTATTAAACTGTCTTTATCTCAACTCACGGGCTTCACTCTCCATTTCTCTCCCCCGTCCCAGAGAGGGAGGGGGGAGGGTGAGCGAACGGCTGCGTGGTGTTTAGCTGCCGGCCGGGTTAAACCACGACAGCTCAGCATTTCTCAAAATTAGAGAGGCTAATTTCATAATATACAAAAATACTGCATCTGGCACAGGGGAATTCTCAGCTAGACTTCAGCCTTGAGACAAAGCGAAACTGACCATAGAAATAGAGATTGGCCAGAGCTCAGCCACAAGAGAGTATGCCTCCGTTATATTTATTATGTGCAAACAGAACTAGAAAAACAGTTTACACTGACTTGCTGCTTTAGAAGTTAGTTCCATAAAGATGGAAGAAATTCTCAACTCAAACTTGAAGAAAGCATCAGACTTCAAAACCAGTCGTAGATCTTTGAAGTAAGACTGTTATGAATTCAGAAGTCACATCCAAACAAAAAGATCATTTATATTAATGGTAACTAGATTAAAAAAAATTTAATCCTGTCCCTCAGGCTTTGTAAGTGACTGGGGAAAAAACAGTGCAAGGATAGTAATAAGCCTAAGTGAAACACCACAAACTGCTAAGGGAAGCAAAAGATCCAAGGAAACAGCCTTTTTGGTACATTAGGAACAAAAGGAATCCTAACAACAGCACAAAGTCCATCACTTGACAGAAATTCTTCAGCGTAGAGAAATTTACAAAAGGCAGAACCGTTCAAAACCAAGCTCTAACAGGCTCCAGGGACGCATGGACACGCAGCGATAAACATCGGTTTTCCTAGTAATAACCAGCAGAGATAAATGACGACAATTACGGCTAGCAAACGGAGCGCTGGATGCAGCTGAAGCAGGTACAGGTCATCGAGGGCTTGGCAAGAGAAGAGAGAGCCCAGGAGAGCCACAAGAAGCATTCAAGGAGTAGGAAAGCCTCACAAAGAGAATGCGTGCCCTACCTCCAAGTGTTATGTCTCAAACTTGTCTTTGTTAAACAAGCACAGTGCACAGGTGCTTTACGGAAATGCAAAGGGCTTTTTGGCTGAGGAAAGCTAGTAGGACTGCCAGCCTGAAGTTAGCAGTCACCTCGTTTAGAAAAAATGGCACCTCCTTCTAACGAGCTCCGGAGAACCCAATTAACAGCGTAACTGGAAGAGGCTGCCTTGCTGGCAATGTTTCAAGACGGTAACAAATGGGTTTTCTACATAATGTCTGCTTGTTCGGGGAGGTTTGGACTTACAGCCTATGGCATTTAGGTCCTGGGGTTTGCCTCATACAGGTTGATCTCCACAGCTGGACCAGGTTCCTCAGAGCACCCACCAGCTCCTCGTGCGTGAAACCCCTCTGAGCAAACACCAACACAGCACAGGCTGCTGCTTAACACCAGCAGCACAGCTTTCCAAACTCCCCTCTCCTTTCCCCCTCCAGCGGGCTGCTCGTGTTCACCTCAGGCCTTCCACAACAAAGCCCCCTTTGCACGGATCGCCGTGCACTTTGACAGCCCCAAGGCGCTCTCTGGGGCGCCTGTCCCGGCTGGGACCGCCACCTCAGCCTTGACTCACCCTTCAACGAAGCCAAACTCCTCCGTCAAGCCTGACAGGGAGCCCCAGCACCTACCGGGCAGCGCTGACAGCCGCAGCCTCTCCGCTCCCTCAGAGCCCCGCCGCTGCCTCCATTAGGTGCCTCGCCCCGCCGGCTGCCGATCTCCAGCGCCGCGCAGCACCTGGGGGTCAGCCGGGCGTCAGGGCGGCCCCTGGTACCGCAAAAGCCCCCGGCACCGCAAAACCCCCCGGCAGGGCTGGGGACATGGCCCCGCTCCCCTCCCACCGCCACACCGAGCGCGTGTGTGTATATATAGAGGGGGGGGGAGCCCGGTCTCGGCTGGCTCCGTCCCGTTTCAAGGCACGGAAAGCGAAGTTGCTCGCCCTGCCCGTGTGCCCCCCATACCCCCGGCTCTGTCACAGCCCAACCGCGCCCCGTTCCCCCCTCACAGAGCCGGGGAAGGGGTGCTCGCAGCCGCCCCTCTCCTCAGGGCCGGCCGGGGGAGCGCCTCGCCTTCTCCCCGGGGGTCTCCCGTGGCCGCCTGGGGTCGCCTCCCGCAGCCGCCTCGCCCCCCTCTCCTCTCAGCCCCGCCGCCTGCCTCCTCCGCCGCCGCCGCCATTTTGTGTCTCCGGGAGTCGTCCGCCGCCGGCGGGGTGGGTCCTGAGCCGTCGCCAAGTCCCAGCTCCGCCGGCCGCCCGGGCCCTCGCCTCGCAGCCCGCGGCACCCACTCGCATCCTCCTGGCGCCTCGCAGCTTCCCCCCCCGTCCCCGGGAGGGTTTGAGAGCCGGGCAGGGCCAGGCAGCGGCGGGCCGCGGTGCCTCAGCCTCCCCCGGCAGGGAGCGGGGCGGAGCCACTCCGCCCGGCAGGCGGCGGCCGGCCCGGCTCGGCTCGCCTCGCCTCGGCTCAGGGCATAAAGGCGCTGAGGGCGCCCGGCTCCCCGACCTCGGCTTCTTCTCCAGCCCCGAGTTCCCCTCAGGTGCCCGCTGCTGAGGGAGGAATGCCCTCCGGGGCTGGCTGGGACACCCCCAAAACCTTTGGAGAAAAAACAAACAAACAGCGAACAAACAAAAAACCCACCCCCAACCCCCTTTTTTTCCACCTCCAAGTTGAATAAAGAGGAGCTCTTCCTTCAGTACGTGTCCAGATATCTTAGTCTACGCTTCGCTTTAACTCCCACTACATACTTTTCTTCAATACCGCTGCTTTTAGCAATGTTTTTACCTCAGACGCTAAAAGTTGATCTTTTCCCCAAGTCAGAAAAAACAGAATGGGGCTTCTGGGAACCCTTAGCTGTGACAGCTGTTCATGTCCAACCGAGATTTACACCTTTATATATATTTAACTGTGAAGGTCTTCTTCTCTCCAGACTAATAACGGGGAGAAGTTTGCCCAAAACTTTGAAGAGCAAAAGTTTTGATGCCAGGAACGCTCCTGCTTCCTCGTTGCCTGTCATTCCCTTTTAAGTATGAAATTTTCCAGTTGCAATGCAATGAGCTGACTGTGGTTCCAGAGGTAAAGATGCATTTAGGATACCAGGTTTTCAACATCGTCTTGAAGTGGATAAGAAGAAACACATTTTTGCCTCAGTGATATTTTTTTTTCCTCTCCTTTGCCTGGAGATGCAATGAAAGCTTCCTGTTGTCCGCTCAACACAGGCATCTTCTTCACGGTAGCTTTTTAAATACAGTGCTAACAACACAGCTCTTTGTTCCCTTCTGTACATCTACTGAAACGCAGATTAGGTGCCAGGCGTAGGTCAGTCTTGGAAAAAGCTGCCACCCCTAACACACTGACGGAAACGTCGGCATTGAGTTGCACCTGGCTCACGATTTGCCAGTGTTTGCCTAGAAAGCTCCATGGTTTATATAGCATAGATAGATCCTGAAACAATTGAGAAAAGTTAGACTTGGAGCACTGTGTCCAGCAGTTCTGGGCTCCCCAGTACAAAAAAGACAGGGGTCTCCTGGAAAGAGTCCAGCAGAGGGCAACAAAGACGATAATGGGGCCTGGAGCATCTCCCCTGTGAGGAAAGGCTGAGAGACCCGGGGCTGTTCAGCCTGGAGAAAAGACTGAGAGGGGATCTCCTCAATGTGTATAAATATCTGAGATGTGGTGGACAGAGGGATTTGGCCAACCTCTTTTCAGTGGTTTGTGGGGACAGGACAAGGGGCAATGGCCACAAAATGGAGCCCAGGAAGCTCCGCACCAACATGTGAAAGAACTTCTTCACGGTGAGGGTGACGGAGCACTGGGACAGGCAGCCCAGGGAGGTTGTGGAGTCTCCTTCTCTGGAGATATTCAAGGCCCATCTGGATGCCTACCTGGGCAACCTGCTCTAAGGAACCTGCTTTGGCAGGGGAGTTGGACCCGATGATCTCTGCAGGTCCCTTCCAACCCCTACAATTCTAACAAAAAGGACTGGTTCATATTCATACTGGTGCCACAGTGGTGGAAGACGCTTATTAGACTGGCCTAGAAACCTGAAGTAATGTGCTCAGGAGTGCTAGCTAGTATCCCAAAAACTCAGCCCTGTAGAATGCAGTCACGGGAGAAAGATGACAATGCACTTACAACAGATTAGGAAAAAAGCTAGGAAGCAGAAATGGATATTTTTATGGTGTACTCTTTTGAGCACCTCAGAAGTTCTTGTCACCTGTCTTGTCTGTGATTCCTCAACTTCATGTTCATTATATAAAGGATTTCTCAAAAAGTCATTTTAGAGAACAAGAAAAGCAAACCATATACACAATCCCATTAAAAATGTCAAGCATAGATAAAAAACATCATACGATGGGTGAGCAATGTCTGACGGGTAGGGCTCAGAGGGTTATGGTAAATGGGGCTACATCAGGCTGGTGGCTGGTCACCAGTGGGGTCCCCCAGGGCTCCGTTTTAGGGCCAGTTCTTTTCAATGCTTTTATAAACAATTTGGATGTAGGACTAGAAGGTGTTTTGAGCAAATTTGCTGATGACACTAAACTTGAAGTTGTTGACTGTTGAGGGTGGAAAGGCCTTGCAGAGAGATCTGGACAGATTGGAGAGCTGGGCGATCACCAACCGCATGAAGTTTTACAAGAGCAAGTGCCGGGTCCTGCACCGGGGGACGGGGCAACACTGGTTATATGTACAGACTGGGCGATGAGATGCTGGAGAGCAGCTCTGCAGAGACGGATCTAGGGGGGTCGTGGTTGACAGCAAGTTGAGTATGAGCCAGCAGTGTGCCCTGGCAGCCAGGAGGGCCAACCATACCCTGGGGTGCATCAAGCACAGCACTGCTAATCGGTTGAGGGAGGTGATTGTCCTGCACTGCTCCGCGCTGTGCGGCCTCACCTCGAGCACTGTGTGCAGTTCTGGGCACCACAGTACAAAAAGAACATTAAACTGTTGGAGAGTGTCCAGAGAAGAGCTACGAAGATGGTGAAGGGCCTTGAGGGGAAGACATATGAGGAGCGGCTGAGGGCACTGGGCCCGTGCGGCCTGGAAAGGAGCAGGCTGAGGGGAGACCTCATCGCGGTCTACAGCTACCTCATGAAAGAATCATAGAAACACAAGGTTGGAAAGGACCCACAAGATCATCTAGTCCAACCATCCTTCTATTACCATTACTACCTATTACTAAAATAGCAGTAAGCACAAATGAAAGCTTAAGAACACTTTCTATTACTATAAAAATAAATAATTTGTAATACATGGTTAGTAATATTTAGCAAACAGTGTGCTACCACCATCACAACGGCCTATTACCCCTTCTAGCTTCAGAGGCATCCTTACACATCCAAAATAGAGAGGAGGATATAAACTATATGGATCTCTCTCAGCAGTGGTTTCACAACAATTAGAAGGAAGAAACAGTTGCTGAGAAGCCACAACAAGCTCAAGTTAATTTCTGGACTTTGAATAATTACTCCTTAAGTTCTCTCTCTCTCCATACAGTAGAGCACGCTCCTGACTAACTTGTACAGTGCACTCTGAATAGGAGAGATTTGTTTGCCTAAGCTAAAGGAAGAAATAGAAAACCAAGAAAGCTACTTAACTTTTAACACTTAAATTAAATGTTAAGTTACAAAAGTTCACAGGCCATGAGATAACATAAATAAATCCCTTCTCGAGCTAAAAGATCTCATTTTTTTTTTCAGGAGCGGCCTCCCTGAATCTAAATAATCCTCTCACAGGCAGAACAGAGTGTCCGTTCTAACTCTTTATCACATGTGGAAGAAGAGATCGAGATGACCAGTGCCTAAAAAAAAGAGGCACTCTCTTTTCAAGGCAGACTGATCGGCACAACAAATTTCATCTGTTCTCAAGCACAAGCAACTCTAAGATAAATGGGTTCAAGGATCTTCAATGTGAAGAGTGAATATCCAAGCGTATACTGGGAACACCTGACTTGGACCATGGACGCCTCACACAGATTTCTGAGGAGTTCGGACAACTCCGAAATCATCTTTTACAGGAAGAGACCAGAGAATTTGACTCAGTGTAAAACTGGCACAGGCAGAAATCTCCCCAATTACAGATGCTCAAGCGCATTAGTTAAAAAGAGATTAGAGTGTGACTAGAGAGAAGTCTCAAACTCTTGTTATATACTTAAATTTCTCTCCAAGGATGGAACAACTGCTATCACCGTGCATGACTGGCTGTAGAGGGAGAGAGCGAGTGAAAGACTTAGAAAAGCACCTTCCCTTCGTAGTCCTCCCGCTCCCAAAATGGTTCCCAAGGAAAACTACTGACAGACTAAGGTTAACTGCTTTGAAAGGGCTGTGTGGGTGGACCCATTGTCTTCAAGTTCAAGCTTTTTCCTGCAGAAACTGCCAACAGTTATGCCAAATATAACAATTGTTTTGCAAGGTGGATAAACGTCTTCCAGACTGAAAGGGAGAAGTCGTACTGTTGTTGTCTGTGCACAGACAGCTAAGCAGTGAAGAGCAATGCTAAACAACCACGATACCCCAGAACACACAAATACTGCGTAACAGTGACAGAAAGTGCTAGCATTCAAAACAAAAATTACCTCCACCAAATCGGTTTTGTCGTAGTCTTCTCTCTGGTTGTAAATACACTGATTAATGACGCCATATACTTTTTCCAGGTGATAAATGTCAAATCCCTTCGTTATCTCAGTGACAAAGCATAACAATTTCTGAAGACAACAATGGAGCAAAACAACAACTTTGAATACGCTCTATATGTTTTCGGAGGTTGAACAGTAACAATACAAATGAGAGCCTACTTTTTCTTACGCTATTAAATAAAATGTGACACTTCAGAGAACAGATTAAATATCCCATGAGATTTCAGCAGGGAAAATGAGTTAATTTTTCATATTTCAGAGAAAGGAAAGGCTGAAATTTCGGACAATCTTTTACTACTAACCAATCTATCACATCAGTGGTTGTAATTGCAAGTCGACTGCTCCCAAAGCAGCAGGGAATGACACGATCCTCTTTGTAGGACAGCTGCTGCCACAGCAAAGCCACTGTTGCATTTCATTAGAGAAGCATTGCAGCAGCGTGGGGCACTGTAAAAAGGCTGCAGATCTTGTAGATACAGCTGTGCCAGCTGGAAAAGGAAGCACCCTTAGGTGATTACCTTTACCCACGTGTGCCATGCCTACAACTCTGCTGGCAGAACAGATTGCTCAAACGCCCAGAGCAAAGGTGGATTAGTTTGCTCAATCCTACCTTTAAATTCAGGGGTGGGTAAATAGCAAAGCGACTGCTTGTAGCAATCACCTCTCTCTCACACAGTCATTTCTATTACCAAAGATGCAGAGATGATAATCTCTGGCACAGCAACAGTGACAAGCTAGTGGCAGCACCTTCTTCCACTGCCACAGCTGTCCATTACCTGTGTGAGCCTGCAAGCATGTAGCTTTAGGGAGCAGCCATACCAAATGGAAATACTACTGCCCCCTGGAAATAATGCTGCTTATCATCTTATCAGCAAACTCTGCCTCCTTCATGTATATATATATTTATATATATATATATATATACACACACACACACAATATAAGAAATTCTAATACTGCACTTTCAAGGAATTTCAGAAAAGTAGTCACTTCTCCATGGCTAGCTAGTTTACGTCAACCTGCTAACTTCAGGTTTAATATCATCACTGCAAGAAATAAAGATCCTTTTCAGGTTCTTAATACATCAAAGCATGAAAAAAAATCCCCAAATAAAAGCCCTCAAACCCATCATAAGAATTATGAATCATTAAAATGATATCCATAATAGTACTAGCAGGTTGTCAGTGTGGTATTTTAAAATTCAGCAAGGCCTTTTGTCTTAAAAATTAGGCAAAGAATCTGTCTCCTAAACTACAGATGACCAGAAGCAAATGGTAGCCTACAGAAATCTCCATGAGGTGTGGAAACTAAACAGTCACAGTGCATTACAGGCTGAATTATTTCACTATCTGTATGTCCTTCCAATTAATTGTTTTAATTGGCATTGGTTAACAATGGGCTTAATTTGCAATTTTACATGACGCAGGAATATGTCCTATTTGAGCATTAAAAAAAAGCTGAAATTAGACATACTTTGAGCTCATAGCGATCCACAATAACTATGTAGTCTGTCTCCGTAGGGACTTGTACAGTGTTCTCATCACTTACCTGTTGTTGGTCTTCTTCCCAAGAACGTTCAGGAGTCACCGCTTGAAATGCCCAGGAATCTGGAAGGACACAGATTTCTTCAGTCAGGTTTTCTGTTTATCTAGAATACAGTCTCAGTGAAGTATCCTGTACCTGCCAAACAGTCTCTTTCTACAAATACAGAGACAGAATTGTTATCGTCTTCACTGAGAAATACTTGGCTTCTCCCTTCTTTCCAGCTAAAGTCACTGCTCCACAAAAATTAGAAACTAAGACAAAAAAAGCAAACAAAAATACCCACAAACAAACCAAAAGCACTAATGAAAAGCTTAATAGTGGAAAAAAATAGTCATGTTGCCAATTCAGGTTAGGGAACACATCTTAGAGTACAACATTAGGGCTTAAGTCTCCTATTCCACATGTTACTCTGGATCCACGCATCTTGAAGTGCAGCTTTTTCACCTAAGCTGCTCGTTATTGGAAAGCACCTCGTACAATAAAAGAATGTCAGTGACTGCTGGCTTTCAGTTAGGTACCATTAGAAAAAAAACAGACTTCAGAATCAAAAAAACAGCACCTACAGAAACATGCGGGCTTGGCTTGCACAATTAGAGGAGCAACATCATTACGGAATAAACTGTGTGATGACTTTTGAGAGCTGTAACAGAAAAAATAGAGTGAAATTGAAGGCTAAAGCTAATAAATAGTGCAATCCTCCTCAGCAAGAATAAGGTGCTAAAGGATCTGTTGGACTTCTCCCTTACCATTTGAACTTGGATTTTCATTAGTTATAGTTCCCCATCTTGGTGGGGAATATTCACAAAGCTTAGCACTTTCCTTTTCAGTGTTAAGTTTTACTTGACATATGTCAGAAACATGTTTGTCCACAAACTCTTCTTCATCACTATCGTTTTGGTCATCTGTTGGTACTCTGTTCTCTGTATCGAATTGAGAACTCCTTCTTCGCTTTGCTGCAGCATGCGCACAGTTGTTCCTTCTGCACTTTCTTTCTGACGCACCTACAAAGAGACAGCATAAAAAAGTAATCCAAAACATAACCAAAAGAATTCTTTCTTCAAAATCCATTATCTTCATCTTACTTGACTGACAAGGAAAACAAAGGAACTGAGCTACCACTGCCTACATATGCTGAGAAAAGAGTTGAAAGTTAATGGGGTCAGTTTGCTATTAAGATTAAAAACAAGCAAACAAACCACACACACTGCTATGGAATTTCATTCACTAAACAGTCACTTTCAGGATTTTACATGCTGAGGATTCTTACTTTGGATTGGCAGTATTAATACAACGTGAGGTTATTTGATAAAGTCACTGTCTTACTGCATGAACTAATACAGATGAACATCATAAAAGCCTCTGGAAATAAGCTCTCCTTCGAGTCTGGTATCAAGCTGAAGACTTCAAAAGCTGAATACATGTTTGGAAGAGATTAATTAATGAGACAATTTTAAGGGAATATTCAAAGGAGAAAAAACGTGAAGACTTATACCTCGTATGCTTCCTGATTCGGTAAACCTTTTGTGAAAAAACAAACTTTGTGGTTTTGCCCAACATTCGTAGTATTCATATAGTATTGCAAAAGGATATGGGTGGAGTCCATGGCAAAATTCCCACTCTCACTAGTTAGACTTCCCTCCTTCAACTGGAAATCATAGTATGAGGTAGCTAAGATTTTAGCATTTGGGGAAGGGAGGGGTGGAGTGGGGGTAAAAATACCATTTTGCATAATTAAAAACTAGTTAAGTATTCAGAAACTGCCATCCACAACATTTTTTACCTCAAGAATTAGCAATTTAGGGGCGACTAAATGGCAATTGGGCCGTCAAAGTTTTTGTTTGTTTGTTTTGTTTTATTTTGTTTTTTGTTTTTTTTTGTTTTTTATATTGTAAACCAACTTTCTTTGAACTTTAATTCATAACTATATTGAATGGATGACCTCTGGATTTCTCTCTCACATTTTGAAGTAAATTTGAAAACAAAATACCTCTGGCATAAAGAGCCAGGCATCAGAGACACCTGTTGCGCCTCAAGGACAGAGAAGGTATGAATGACAAGAGCAGCTGAATAAAATGCAACTTACCATTAGAAATGGGTGTACTGGCATCTACAGGTGCCGCTGTCATCGCCTCATTTTCATTACTCTCTTCATCTGGTTTGTCGTCTTCAGTAGCAGGGTTCTGCTGTGGTGACTTGGAGTTGTCACATGGAGCACATGCTGGAGAGGTGCGACCTTGCATTAAAGAATAGATACCAAAGATCTTCGTTGTGCATTTTCAGTTACAAATGCAGAGACAAGTCTTAAAATCCTTAGCGTTAAAGCACGTACCTCTTTTCTCACGAGATTCTTTAATTTGTTCACAAAGTCGTCCAAACTCTGTACCATTTTGTTCCTCACCATTGAATATGCAGTGTCTTGCAAAACATAGGCTCTGTGACAATCTGAAATTTTACAGACTTTAACTGAATGTTGTCTACCAACCAATGAAACTGTTTTGATCACAGAAAAAAATTGCTTTCTTCATAGGTTGGTTCCGAAAGGTTATCTCAGTGAATATTTTCAGCATATCAACATAGAAGTTAATTAAAACAAAAGCACTAGTTCCTTGGGAACATTTATATCACAATTCCATGCCCAAGTAGCAAAATGATAAAATATTTACAATGTGGTAAGAGATGTTCTCTGTGGATGTCCAAAATCATCGAATCCATCCAAAGTCTATTGTCCGCACACAGCATTTATCCATCTATACGTTTGACAGATTTTTTAAACTAGGGCTAAAAAGCACATCCTCACTTGTAGATCTTTGATCTGGGTAGTACTCTAAGGCATTGTTACAGATTAGATCGATGTCCTTCAGATAGTCTCCTGCAGCGGGGTACTGGCACGAGTCAATTTGAGTCAGAACTGTTAAAAGATCCATCGGCTCTTTAATCCTTGTGGCATAGTCAGGTACCTGCAGATCAAATACAAGCATTCAGAGGTTTTCTTAACCTTGCACACTGTCTACCAAAATTACTCTGAAAACTTTAAATAAACGACTTCCTAAAAACCCTGAACATTTGCGATGCATCAGAAGATGCTGAAATTAACCAGTTTGCTTCTCAAAAATGGAAGGGCTCTTTCAACTGGCATTAGAGCTGCTAGGAGAGGACAACAAGAAGTAGGGAGGTCAGAAGCACGTGCATGGTACAGAAGAAACACTGAGGGTGGGAGATTCATTTCACTTTGCTTCAGAAAATCACAACAGTGAAAGCTGAGTAAGCCATCCGACATTCTTTTTGCTGTCAACATTGAGGAAAAGGTGCATAAATTGCACCTGTGAAGTACCTATTGCAGGCATCTACTTTAGAATGAGATAACTGGGCCCAGAGGTGCTGATTTCTTCCCTCAGACCATAAGAGGAGCCTAATGACTAGTTCAGATGAAGACATACGTATCTGTCTAGATTTTTCACAGCTCAAGAACCTAGGAGAAAAGGGGAAGAAAAGCCAGTGGATGCCCACGTGAAGAGGCCTTTGCTGATCCGCAGGTATAGTCAAGTTACACCTGTCTTTGAAATATACGCCCCTAGTTTAGGCTTATCTAATCAATTAAGGAGAAAAAGGGATCTAAGCAGCCTATTGGAGGAAAAAGAAAACACACTGCACTTATGGTTGATTCCTCTTGAGGAGTTCCAGATGAAACAGAGAACAGGATCTCAAAACTTATTTTTACAAACTGCTGCTCCTATTCCTGTTCCCACAGGAACTGACAGTCCAATAAAGGGCTTTAGACTTCATTAAAGTAGTCCTGTAAGTACTGTTTGTAATTATAAGGAAAGATCTCTGTGCTTTTCAGTGCTGTGACATGCCTACATATCAAAGCCTTTTCACGAACAGACTGTGTTGGCATTTGGACTGGCTTCTTAGAATGAAACCAGGGCTTTCAGCGAATAATCCGATAAGAGACATCTGAGAGTCAGCAGAAGTAAAAGCACTGCCTCTGCTTCTTGCAAAATCCTAATAGTGCAGCCCTAAAAACAAAGTTGAACCTTCCCCAAAACGCTGAGAAATACGAACGCTGAGAAGTTACAGACACACACAGATCAGCACTAGTTTACCTTCTGTGGGTCAACGGGCTTTGCAAATTCCCTGAAACGTCTGTCAGTGGCAAGTCTGTGAGTAACGTCCCTCAAGAAAATTCTAAGTTCACGCAAGGCATCCTCCTCTTCCTCCTCCAGCATCCCTACTTCTTCCTCTTGTGGCTTCTGAGGCTCAGCTGGTGGTGCTACAGGCAGGACTTCCAATGTCCGATCAACTTCAATTAACCAGGAAAAATTAGCCAATTTACAGTACTCAAATACAAGCATATGACAAAATTACTGACAGAAAATGACCGCCAAAACAAATCCCAAAGAGCTAGTAACTTCGATAGGAAAGTTTTAGATGTACTTCTTATATCCTCCTCACCTGTTTTCTTTACAGGAGGCTTAGCCACTTGATTTAGAATTAGGTCCTCAAAAAAAGCTGCTCTCTCTGCCCTACCAGGCAACTCAATATTGCACACTTCTCCAAATTCCTTATTAAATAATTTTTGGATCTAAAGCAGAAGGAGGAAAGACATTTCAGATTTAAGGCCACAAAAACTCATCTTCTATTCCAAAAAGATGAGTACCTTTTAAAATGAATAATAACCTGAAGAACACAAACTGAAAAAAGTTATCTTCCTGGCCTTAAATGGCTACATTTTCACAGGCTGGCATGGCAAATTCAAATATCACCTTTAAGAATCACCTGTAGAATTAAATCTTGGTGAAGGGATTGTACGCTACACTGATAAAGTAATGGCTTTCACCACATCCAACATCGCTTCCTTTGTATTTACTGGCCCTGCTGCATCCTTTACTTAGAACCTTTATGGCTATAGAGGGAAGAGAAAGGCTTCAGCAGACAAGTGAGGGCTTTTTGCTGAGTTTTTATTTCTCTACCAAAAGGTGTCTGAAGTAGCTAGTACCTCTACATCTTCCTCCATTTTCAATTTCTAGTATTAAAAGGTAGGTAAGGAATTTCACTACTTATTTTAGAAGGAATTTAGAACCTGTACAAAAACTTCTGTGGGAACTCAAGCACTTTCAAAGCAGTTGATAATAAACACATCTAGGTAAGACCTGTTCTCTTCCCCCAGTAACTGAGACAAAATAATCGGAATGAGAACAGCGTGTTCCTGTTTTGGGCACCTTCCCTTAATGTAAACTCTCAGAAGTCAATGAAGTTCTGCATGTACTTTTACTACAGTTTATTTAGGAATACAACTAGAATTCCATTCCAAAGTTACTTGAGCAGAAATTGGAACTCAGCTTTCCAGCTTGGAAAGCTTTGGCCTATATGAAGAAAGAAACTGATTTTTTTTTTTTTTTTTAATCAAAGTGTTTCAATTCTCTACTAAATTGCATTATTAGCAGTTTACCCAACATAGCATGGAATGGCAGACTGTCAGAAGAAATCTCTTCAGTAAAAACATCTTCTTGTCATTTCAAGCACTGCATATTCTTGACTGAACCACTTTGTAGCCACCAGAATTATTGTATTAATTTATTATTTGCATGCATGAGAAGGGGGTGAAAGTCACTTGCTTGACTCAGAAAAAACCTTAAGCAGATGCTTTCACAGTATTCTTTTTCTCTAAGCAAATTTTAAGTGATTTGTTAGGGTGCCTGAGTAATAACAGTAGGCATTTAAGAAAGCGCAGCATTTTGATGCTGAAAGCATTCATAAATTACAAGACACTGAAGAAATAGTAAGAAAAGTATTGACAAATACCTCTTCTGGGAGATCTGAGTGACGTACATCAGACGTAGCAAGCAGCAAAACAGGCGAAAATGCTGGAAGAGTTAGAGTTAGAAAAGTAAGTTTCAAGGCAGGTCCAACGTTGTCCCACCATAAATGGATATCTGGGACATAAATTATGCTTGGTGCTGTCTTCTGAGCATTTCGGATCAGCTAGTGAAAAGGAAAGCTTGGGTAAGAAAACTAAAACACGTAGAATAACCTGTTAATACATAGCTACATAGCCACCTGACTGCCCCATGAAAGGAAACTATGTGAACAGAGTGGCAAGCATCCTTTCACATAAGGAATTTCTCTGTGCACCCTTTCAGATTACCAGTATTCGAAGAACTCTAGTCAGAAGATGGGAAGGATATATTCAGGCAGTGGCTAGACACCGTAGCTATATGGCCACAGCCACAATCATCGCATAACAAAGAAAGGAAATGTCCCTCTTATGGGACACATCAGTATTCAGTCGTGTAACATGTCTGTCCTTACTTGTATGGCTCTCAAATGTTCCCACTAAAGGTAAAAATATTTAAAGGTAGTGATGCCAAACAATAAAATGGATTTCCTGCCTAAAAGTAAAAACACCAGATCTGTTTAGTTTTTCTAGTTAAAACCACATCAGCGTGCAAATGAAGTGTTTAGTGAATGTTAATGCTTTTATTGCACATACTGCAACGGCACAAGTTGTGTATGTCCGCGTGAAAACAAAATAAACAGAAGCCCCAAACCTTGGTTGCCTTACTAATACAATTTAGAAGAAGGCTACAAAAAGTAGCCGACATGCAGTCTGATACAGAGCCATCTACTGGGAGCACACAGTCTTCGGAGGCAATGAGAACTACTTTCTGGATCCCAGGGAGATGAGCAGCATTTCTTTCCACAAAGAGATGTTTATTAGCAACACCGCCCAGCTTCCTGAGCTGCTAGCAACATCATCACTGTAAAATTGGGTATGGAAAATGTGGACATGTACAACATCCAGATTGTTTGTGGTTTTGTCTAAAAGAAAAGGGGATTTTCAGACAGAAGCAAACATCCCAGCACATTAAAACAACGCCACCTCCATTACCAATGAATTTTGCTCACCTTACTTGCAACTCGATTGATCCTTTACATACAGTCAGTGAATCCAATGAGAATAAAAAGAAAAAAGGTACCTGTCTGCAGATCTCTTCTGGCGGTGCAACGTTTGTAAGCAGAACAGAAAGGTCCAGGGTGTGAACGGGAAACTTCTCCAAAGCGTGCAACACCACGGGTGCCACGTAAGAAACCTGGCCGTACCCTTCTTTTCCTACTATTAGCAGACGGGGCCGGCGTGATGTTGGTTCGCAGAAAGCACTCCTAGAACAAGAGTTAAGAAAACAAGTTTATAAATGAGGTGCTGAATAGACACACACAGATGTTCCAAGTAATTTTCCTATAGACTTACTTTTCCATCCCCAAATAATCCAAATGGTAGCGGTACATTAAATACACGTAAGATTTCCAGTTAAGTTATTCAGTCATTCCAATTGTTTCATCTTCTTCCCTTGTGTTTCCTATTCTTTACTGAACCAAGACTGCAAATTAATATCCCTGCAATCTTGCTTTACTACTAGGAAATAAATTTGTGAGGAGCATTTGTTTCCCCACTACAATCAGGCTGTACCTTTGCTGGCTTAAATCAAAGATGCTAGAGACTTAGCCTTGCTCTAGAGGACAGAAAATCTTCTGGACAGCACAGCAATAGAAACTGAGAAAAATAACTGATCCAGCTGTGACAACATGATCTAACTTTCCAACAGTGGGCTTGCATGACTTCCATACTAAAATACCACAAGATTAACACAACTTGGTGGCTTAACAAATAAAGACACCATTCAGATTTTTCTCAAGGTGTTTTAACAAGCCATTTCTCAGTTTTCTTTCTGCTACATAATTCACCATTGGTTTAAGAATCCTGGAAAACAGAAGGGCAAAAGGTGGCAACACAAACCCATAAAGTTGGGGTATTTTTAGCTAAAAGGACAGACAGGACATTTATGTGGTCTTGAGTCTTTCAAAGAATGCCATGGATTAAGTCAACGTGTTCTGGTAGTCTACGGATCACTTTGGCTTAGGAAGACAAGCCTGGGCTTTTCAATTTGGTCATTCAGAGCAACTTCATTACCACTTTAGTCCCTTCACCCTTTCTCCTTGTGAATACCAAGCACCCCTTCAACACACAAACTTGATGTTACCCCTTCGTCTACCACCCCTCGCACTTTTAACAGCTGGAACTGTTTACAAAGACTCAGCAGTCCTGAGAATCTAAACATAACAGGGATCTATCTTTCTTTACCTGCTGAAACAGAGGCGTTTTTTTCTCTGGTCCGTCAGGCATTCCCTCTTTTAATTCATCTCCAGAAACCAAGGATGCATCGTCATCACTGTCAAACGTATCATCTTGTAAAATAGGATTTAAATGGTCTGAAAGACAAAAGAGGTTTGTTAACTTTTCTGAATAGCCTTTGTCTCGTTCTCTTACATGAATACAGCTTCTAAATCAGTGCCAAAACCCTTTCTTCATTTGAGAGCACACACTGAAAGCTATTTCCTAGAGTTCATCCCACCACAGATCTAAGGAGATGGCACAAGGCCCTACAAAGCTGTACTAAGTCCCACTGATGTGTACGTATAAGGTACGCTACTCTTGGTGATTTTTTTCTCCCCCTTAGAATAAAGGAGATTACAAACAATTTCCGCAGTTGCTAAATAGCTAAAAAACAAACAAACAAACAAACAAACAAAAACAAAACAAAAAAAAAAAAACAAAAAAAAACAAACAAAAAAACAAGACCATTTCTTTCTGGAGGAGGTTCCCACAATGAAAGCACGGGGATTAAGGATGTGATGGCCACAGAATTCCATTCATCTAGTAAATATCAGTGCTAATTGATCTCACGTGCACATGTATAGTACGATCTACAAACATTTAAATTAGGAGACTGGTTAAAAATGATGATAGCTAAAACAATATTTAGCTTAGACCAGTTATACTTGTATCCTGGTCCCGACATTCTTCAGAAAGGAATTAGAAACATTGACCTAGAAATGCTTCCCCTCCAAATATCTGAGTTTTGATTTTTTAAAGAAAAATAGGTGCCTTATACTTCAAACCTCAAGTCAACCTCTACAAATGCTAATTATCTTAGCTGCCGTCAGAAGCAGGATGCTTCAGTAGAGAACGCATCGTCCTTTACTGTGTATTGAGTCATTCAGGGCTTCCATTTGGCATTTCAGTTTCGAATCCAGAATAAAACCTATGCGTTATCTTCCAGACATGCCCAAAAGAAAGACATGCACATGCAAATAATAAAATTCTACCATCATTATGTCTGAAAGGTTTAAGTTGATTGCACAAACCACAAGTTTTTGCTTTAGCAGAATTATAAAGAAGTGGATGCTGTGGTTATACCTTGCTGTCGGTCCTCCTTTAGTGCGAGCTGTGCATGCGGGAAGATCTTCTGCACAACTTGTAAAATATTCGCTCCTGATCTTTTAAAAAGTGGCTTGAAAATGGGTGATAGTGCTTGTCCGGGTGAAGCCACGATCCTGTTTGATGCCGGAACAACCTTCTTCAGAGCCATGAAAAAGTCCTTTGCTTTTATTTTAATAGAATTAACGTCTAGTAGCAACTTCTCCCTACTTGCATAAATCTGAGGATAGCATCGACGTAGAGAGCACAGCGCAGCTTCAGTACATAAAGATTTGATATCTGCACCACAGTATCCTAACAAACAAAAATCAAACGTTACATAAGTCAAGGCCCAGGTTTACAACATGCAACATTTAAACAATTTGTAATGCCAAAACCAAACAGGTTAACAGGGAATTCAAAGTGCTACCGCTCTGCAGGGAAGTTTCATGTTGCTCACTGCCTGATACCCTGCGCTTATGCAGCTGAAGCAGACTCCTCATCAAAAACTATACTCTTGAGGAAGATGCCCCAGAACCATTTAACGTTTTCAGACAACAGAAAGAACGACAACAAAGAGTAAATAGATGAAAGCATCTAACTCTGATTGCTATGAAGGCGTGCCAGCTGCCTCGTTGACTAGTTGTGCAGCAAGGCACAAGAGCTTGGGTACTGCCTGGTACAAGCTAAGGTTCTTTACAACTTGCTCACAAGCAAGAATCCATTTTGGTTTCAGTCTTACCAATGCATTTCTCAGCTAGTTCATCAAGCAACATGTCCGGTGGCTTAGGGGTCCAGTCACGAGTATGAATCTTGAAAATTTCTTTTCTAGCCTGGAAGCAAAATCATTGCGTTTTAGCTTGTCCCAAGTTTTCCTTAAAAATACCAAGAAGAAACAAACAAACCAAAAAGCAAACAAACAAACAAACAAACAAGCAGTCCTTCCTCAAAACCCCTCATCTATTAATACACTTTTCTTACTTGCTCAACTTTCAAGTATTTTACAGTTATTTAATATACACTCTGCATTTTCAACCAGGAAATTGAATATTTCTTATTTGTTATACTGAACTTTTTCTAGGAACCTACAATGAAAGAAAAGGCATTTATAGCTTCAATAACAAGTTTCCAAACTACGAGACCTAATGACCCAGAGGAAAATACTGTAATGAAAAATTTATCCAGAAACATTTCTTTGTTGTCCAAAAATCTTCTCTAAAACTTAGCAAGCTTTCATTGTGACAGTCTCATTACTTCATCACATTTGCTTTTCAGTCAGTAAATGCACAGAAAGCACTTCTGGCACAATGCTTCAAATTGCTACAATTACTATAAAGAAGAAAATAATTATGACTCAAACTACTACCACCGATCCGGGGCACAATCAAATGCAAACACGTCCCCTATTCATTCAGAAGTGAAGGATTGAGACCAAAAACACAACTTCATGATGAAAACGCCCAAGTGGACTAAATAATTAAGCAAACAGGTACAACTTTGCAGTGTCTCCACATATCACTCTTTTGTTCAAGTTGTCAATTATTTTTTTTTCCTATAAAGTTGGACTTTGCCATGGTAGCACTAACATTCAATTTAAGTTCTCACCTCTTTATTTGGCAAGTTGAAGAGGAACTCTCTGCCAAAGCGTCCTGGTCTTCGTAAAGCAGGATCTATAGAATCCAGTCTGTTGGTAGCTCCGATTACCACGATCTCCCCTCTGTTATCTATGCCATCCATAAGCGTCAGAAGAGTTGAAACAATGGAACTAATAGAAAAATATAATTTTTATTTACTGGTTCAGTAAATTTTATTACATTCCACGTGACTTTCTTGATGCCGGAACAACCTTCTTCCTAGTAGTCATTCAAAAGTGGGAAAAAAATAGTCTACCAAGTCGGGGTTTTTTTTGGTTTGATAATACATCTGCAGACTGGTAAGTCATCAAGCACTTCAAGACTGTTTGATATAATCTCTACAGGAGGAACAGCCAGTGTTGGAAATGAAAAAAAGCAGCCCGTTTCTTCAGAGTCTTAAGCCTATGCTACTAGGAAAAAAAAACAAAACAAAACAAGAGGAGAGGAGAACAACAGCGGGAAATTTACCTATTCTCCAGGTGTTCAATTGCAAAGCCTCCTCTGGAGGATCAACAGCTGTGAATTCAGCGTGCTTAGGAGAAATCAGATCTACGTCTGAACCACAACTATTTCAGCAGTATCACTACCATGTTACTCTGAAGAAGCAGTCAGCACCCTTTCTATGTTAGGAAATAGCTGAACAGAGTCTGTTATTCACGTGAAGTAGTCAGGCAGGTTTCTTTAGGAAGGCTGGGTTTCACTAGAACATTACTAGCCTGTAAGCCTCATGGCATCACCTTCCATCTTGACTGCTAAACCTCCTTGTCCCCTACTATCTTCTTTGCCAAGGTACAGCTGTCCACATTTACTTTTCCTACTTGGCTGGACTGAATTTAAGAAGGGATCTTGCATCTAAGAAAGGGAACAAAAGTTTCTGCCCAGCAGCGTCTGGCTCAGGGAGGAGTGGGAAAGCTCTGTGCAGCCCCCAAGGGCCGTGCAGCAGGAGGCAGGAGGTGCTCCAGGCTCACAGCAGCAGTTCCCTTGCGGCCTGTGCAGGGAGAGGCCCCTGGTGGAGCAGGCTGTCCCCCTGCAGCCCATGGGTCCCCCGTGGAGCAGATCTCCACGCTGCAGCCCCCCTGTGGGTGGAGGAGCCCCCGGTGGAGCAGGTGGCTGTGGCCTGGAGGAGACCGCAGCCTGTGGAGAGCCCCCGCAGGAGCAGGCCCCGGGCTGGACTGGAACAGGCTGTGCTGAGCCTGCTTTGCCCGTGACGCTCCTTGTGGAGTGATCTCCCTGTCCTTCTGGCAGCCCTTGAGCCCTTTCCAGCCTCTTTTCTCCCCTTGGCGTTGGAGGAGGGGCAGGGAGAGAGCGCTTGTGCTGGAGCTCAGCTGCCCAGCTGAGGAAAACCACCACGGTTTGCTCTCTCTTGCCGCTGCTGCAGCACGCTGGTAGCAGCCAGCAGCGTCTGTTCTTCGAGCCTCAGCAAGCCCACAGCATCTTCCTTGAAGGGATCCCTTTCCTTCACGCCTGCCAGGCGCCGCCTCCAGAGGCTGAGGGCTTGTGCCCCGTTTGCAAGCGCTTTCTCAGTGCCCCCTTCCCCAGAGAAGGATCCCAGCTGCTTGGCTTCCCTGCCCTCTGCTGCCAGGCTCCCGCAGCTGCTATCCCAGCAGCGCAGCAGCCAGCTGACAATGTGCTCGCCTGGAGGACAGCTGCAATCTTGTCCCATGGCTCGCAGCTCACCCAGGGATGGGGATCACCTGCTTGCTGCTGCTTTTCTCTCTGCTCTCCTTTCCAACAGCCTCCTGTTCCCTGGGATGGCCCTACCTTGGGGTAGGCTGCCTTGCCTTCCTCTTGCTCCTTCCCCTTCTTGGGAGGACTTTCTGCCCTTCCAAAACGAGATGACTTCTGCATGCATTCCTTCCCCTTGTGTGTATTGGCGCCTGAGACAGCACCGGGGTAGTTCCCGGAGCCAGCTCTTAGGGCCTGTGCCAGGCTTGGAGGGGCTGCAGGGAACATGCCAGGGGCTCGAGGGGCTGCAAGGCGAGTGACAAGGCTTTGAGGGGCCTCAGGTCCCAGCGCAGTGGTTGAAGTCGATGCAGGGAACATCAGAGTTGTTGGAGGGGCTGCAGGTAAAATGCCAGGGGTTGCGGGGGCTGCAGGGTGCTGAGTCACAGCTTTGCATCAGGTCAAGACGCATTTTCCTAGAACCATCCATTTCCTCCTGAAGGGGCTGAATAGCATGGAACGGTCTTCAAAATGCACAGAGCAGACCCCAGCAAACGTAGGGATGCTGCTAGCAAGTAGGGAACTATTTTGTTGCTGTTCTTAACATTGCTTCACAACAACAGATGCAAACATGATAAGATTAAATAATAATCATTATAATTTTATAGTAATAAAACAATGCCATACTGTACAAAACAGTCAATAAAGTGGATTGAATGCAATAAAAATAAAACCCATTTTTCCCATCCCAATGAGTTCCTATCCCCATCATCACTTCCCATCCCACTGATCATTTCCTATCCCAACAACGTCCCAGTTCTGATCCCAAGGCTGAATTCCCAACTCCCACCCACCCATCCAGCCAGCCATGCACCCATTTTCTGCATTTTCAGGTCACAAGACTCTGATGAAGGCCACCTCAGCCTTTTCCCCGAAAAAAAAGCTGCTCTTTATTGTGAAAAACTTCACTTTTGCACAACACTGCAGACCCAGCCAAGATGGTCCTGCAAGACAAGGTGAAACAAACATACAAAGCCCATATGTAAATTGGTTCATCTAAACAAATTCCTACCACAAAATCCTGATCCTCAATCTCAGCACCGATGAAAAAAGAGGATACAGTTCCCTCCTCCAAGGTCCCTCTCTGCCCCTGCTCCCCGTGGGCTCCTCTCCATGGCTGCAACTCCGGCCCGGGGCCTGCTCCTGCGGGGGCTCTCCACAGGCCGCAGCCTCCTCCAGGCCACAGCCACCTGCTCCACCGGGGGCTCCTCCACCCACAGGGGGGCAGCAGCGTGGAGATCTGCTCCATGTGGGACCCATGGGTGCAGGGGGACAGCCTGCTCCACCAGGGGCCTCTCCCTGCACAGCCCGCAGGGGAACTGCTGCTGTGAGCCTGGAGCACCTCCTGCCTCCTGCTGCACTCACCTTGGGGGTGCAGGGCTGCTTCTCACTCCTTGCTCTTCCAGCTTCTGTTGTGCAGCAGTATTTCCCCCTTCTTCCATCTGCTCTCCCAGAGGTGCAAACAACATCGCTTATTGGCTCAGCTCTGGCAAGCGCCGGGGCCCTTTTGGAGCTATCTGGAGCTGGCTGTTGTCTGGACTGTTCTCACAGACGCCATCCCTGCAGGCCCCTGCTACCAAACCCTTGCCACGTAAATCCGATCGAAGTGTATGCAGCAATTACAAAGCCGCTGTGCTTTGGGCTGTCACGATCCTCCTGCAAGTGCAGGGGAGGTGCAGGGTTGCTTTGCATTTCCAAAAGGAGGAAGAAAGCCTCCAACCCCACTGGACCTCAGCCACTTGCAGGATCCAAGCAACGCTCCCCACTTTCAGTTATCTCCCTCCCATGCACACAGTGGGAGCAAGGTTGAACAAGCACATTTTTGAAAATGTTTATCTTAATGAAGAATAAAAGAAGTCTACAACACCCAATCCCTCTGTGCACCCAAGGCAAAAATCGTGGACTATTCTGCCTCAACACTATTTTCAGACCCAATTTGTCAAGTCATCTAGCAGAGGATTTCTCTCTTGTTCACTCACTAGCTTAGTAGAGCACCAGTTTACATAGGTGCTGGAGCAGATTCCTCAACCATCTGAAGGGACTTGATCCCAGAAAAGTTCAAAACTGCAGATGACTCATGATTTTGTGGTGAAGCATCTACTAAATGAGAGCTGTTCCGCTTAGGGCACAGTGAGACAATGTGAGAAGAACCCTGTATCTCACTGATTGAGGCTTTATAACTCTACAGAATTGTCAGTCAACAATAAATGGAAAGTGCAGGAGATATGTTCTTTCTTCCTCCTTTCCCTGCCATACATTAGCAGAGAGATTGTGGTGGGATATAGGTTCAGAGCCTCACAGAAGAAGGATTTCAACCCAGGCTCTCCACAGTCTGCACCACTGCCTTCCTGACGGCTTTTGACTATTTTAATTAATTTTATTTTACTTTACTTTACTTTACTTTATTTTATTTTATTTTATTTTATTATTTTATTTTATTTTATTTTATTTTATTTTATTTTATTTTATTTTATTTTATTTTATTTTATTTTATTTTATTTATTAGTATTATTCTTCTTATTTTTCTGGATGGTGTCTAAGTCTTGGGGGGGAAGAACCAACTGTGGGAGGAGGGAATGCTACTACTGTCTGTGACAGTGGTGATTTCTGGACAGTGTTAGCAACAGAGCTTCTGCAGAGAAGAGAAAATGCCAGGCAGTCTCTCTTGGTATTCCATGTACTGAGTACTGAGTGCAGTTTTGGGCTCCACAGTATAAGAAAAAGTATAAGAACAAACCAGTGCACTGTGGTAAAGAGACTTTAATAGGGTACAAAAGGAATAAAAACAAACAAAATAAGAAATGAGAATATTGATAATTTATAATGTATCATAGAATCATAGAAGCATAGAATATCCTGAGTTGGAAGGGACCCTTAAGGATCATCAAGTCCAACTCTTGACACCGCACAGGTCTACCCAAAAGTTCAGAGCATGTGACTAAGTGCACAGTCCAATCTCTTCTTAAATTCAGACAGGCTCGGTGCAGTGACCACTTCCCTGGGGAGCCCGTTCCAGTGTGCAACCACCCTCTCTGTGAAGAACCCCCTCCTTATGTCAAGCCTAAATTTCCCCTGCCTCAGCTTAACCCCGTTGCCGTGGGTCCTGTCGCTGGTGTTCATGGAGAAAAGGTCTCCTGCCTTAACCCCGTTCCCGTGGGTCCTGTCGCTGGTGTTCATGGAGAAAAGGTCTCCTGCCTCTAGACACCCCCTTACGCGTATAAAATATAGAAATATTGTTTAATTAATAATATTAAATACTTATCATTTTATAATAATGAAACAATGCCATACCGTACAACACAGTCAATCAAGTGGATTTAATTAAATAAATAATAAAACCCAGGAAATTAAATAAAATTTAAAAATGCAAATTTAATACAAATAAAACCCATTTTTCCCATCCCAATGTGTTCCTATCCCCATCATCACTTCCCATCCCACTGATCATTTCCTATCCCAATAACCTCCCAGTTCTGATCCCCTGATCTGATGATGGTGCTGCGGGGGCCGTCGAGGAGAAGCCCGAGGTCGGTCACGGGTAGCTGTAAGAGTAGGCACTGGCGTGGTCCTTCTGCCGCTGCTCGAAGAATTGCCCGGGGCCGATCTTCATGTGGTGGGCCGCCCGCTGCCGCTCCTCTTGGGCCAGCTTCTTGAGGCGCTCCCGCTCGGGACGCTGCTGCGGCGTGATGGGCACCGACAACTCCTGCTCCTCCAGCGGTGTGGGCGCTGCGTCGCCGCCCGCCCAGGGCCCCACACAGGGCACGTAGTCCCCGCGGGGCTGCGCCGGACTGCAAGGGGGACTGGGCAGGGCTCTCCTGAGGGCTGGGAGAAGTTGAGGCCTCTTGAGGGGAGCCAAGGGAGGCTGGGGCAGGGTTCTCTTGCGGGCAGGGATGAATTCCTGCTGGGGGGGCCTTTTGGGGAGAGGCTTGGGCATGGGTCTCCTGCGGGCAGGGTCAGAGGGGCTCTGGAGGGGACTCAGGCGAGGCTTGGGCAGGGCTCTCCTGAGGGCAGTGAGGAAGTCAGGGTCGGGGGGGCTCTGGACGGGAGCCTGGGGAGGCTGGGGCAGGGGTCTCTTGTGGGCAGGGAGGCAGTCAGGGTCAGGGCGCCTCTTGAGGGGAGCCAAGGGAGGCTGGGGCAGGGTTCTCCTGCAGGCAGGGATGAATTCCTGCTGGGGGGGCCTTTTGGGCAGGGCTCTCCTGAGCTGGGGCCGGGCTGCAGGCTTGAGGGGGGAGCTGAGTGGCGGCACAGCAGCTGCAGGGGGCTGCAGCGCCCGCCCAGCCTGCACCTTGTCGGGGTGCAGCCCAGGGCTTGAGGGGACCTCACCCAGCGCTCTGGTGGCTGCCAGTCCCTGTGTGCTGGGCTCCTCGATGTCCTCGCAGAGGTCGGGCAGCTGCGAGAGGAAGCGCTTGAGGACAGGACTGCTGGGGACAGCGGCGAAGGCGTCCTGGGGCTCCACGGCATCCAGGCAGCTGAGCAGCTCCTCCAAGCCGGAGCTGTCCAGGTCGGCCGGGAGCTGGTCCTGCAGGTGCTGCAGCTGCTGGCTGTCCCCTGCCAGCTGGGGAAAGGCCTCGGCGAAGGCATCGGGGCCCAGCTCCAGCAGCTCCAGGGGCTCCTCAGGCACCTCTGCAAGTGTCGCCGCTGAGGAAAAAGCAAGCCAATGCAATCCCCCAAGCATCCCCCACTGCCAGCTTTGCCATGGCCCCTGGGTGTGGGGCCACAAGCGGCCGGCTGTGCCAGCCCCAAACTCACCATCGGGCGTCGCCGTCTGGGTGCTGGCGGTCGCTTGGGGAACGCGGGCAACAGGGGTTCCGTCCCAACGGCTGACCAGCCCCTCGCCAACATCTTGGGGAGGACTGCAGGCTTTGGAGCCAAGCAGGCTGCCCAGCGCAAGACTTGGCCATCCCCAGCAGGCTTTCCCTCCCACGCAGCACTTGCCATGCCCAGGACGCTTCCACACCACCACTTGCCCGGCCCAAGGCTTGCCCAGCCCACGACCAGCTTCTCGGCCTCAGCGGCAGTGCCCGTCCTTGCCATTTCACCGCATGGCACATTCCCAGCAACCCAGACGAAATCTGCCCTATCAACACAGAGCGTTTCTTCAGCCAAAGAGACCTTGTCCCAAAGAATTCCCCTCTCTTGGAGGACTTCTCCAAGCACTTTCTTCCCCAGGGAATGGTACCCACCCCATTCAAGACTTCCCATCCCAAGGCTTTTGCTTCCCAGGGATTTCCTTCCTAGGGAACATTGCCCATTTCCTAGCCCAATGGCTTCCCACCCCAAGGAAGTCTTCCCATGCTGTAGCCCCGAAATGCCCCCAGAGGGCACCTGGCAGCTACTGGGAAGGAAATGAGCTCTGTCATGGTGAGCTAGCCGCTCAAGGCCCTGCTCTTTGGCCCAGGTGTCTGTGAGGCGGTGTTGGCAAGGAGTCCTGTTGTGAACATAAGAACATAATGTAACAGAAGAACATAAAATCACATCAGAGAGAAAAAAATATAGAATAACAGAACGCGACATAAGAACATCAAACAAAGACAACTCTCACGATGTGGTCTGATAGGATGGAGGAGAAAGCAGAAATCCAGCAATGCTGTCTTTCCTACTCCTCAAAACCAATTCCGTTGACAACTGGGAATGCTTCCAGCTGGAAAAAAATGCCAGAATGAAGTGGAGGACTCCTTGCCATCACTGTGTTTCTGGAGCACACCTCTACCTTTCTGTCCAACAGGGGGTTCTTCTTGGGAGATAATTGCCCAACATGAAAAAACACAACCAAAGCCAGAGGACCCATCTCCGCAACAAGACGATAAATAGAAAAGACATCTCTAGATGCAGACCCCAGAGCTCCAATTCACTATGTCCCACTAGTGGAAGTTATTTTTTAGGCTTTGTTTTTAAGGCCACTGGCTGCCTCCTCCCTTATGCTGCCCATTCTCCCTGTTGTCCTGTCTTCTTTCTCCTGCATTGCTTCCTTTCCTTGGTGGACCTTGCTGAGCTCTTTGATGTTTTGTTGTATATATATGTATGAAGACATAAACCTGTTAGAGAGTGTCGAAAGAAGGGCAACAAACAAGAGGGTCTCTTTTAAGAGGGGGATTGAGGTTTGTGGCAAGGTTTTGGTAGCAATTTAGGGGCTGCACTGTGCTGGACACAGCAACAGACGCACCATAAGCCAAAGTCAGACAATAAGCCAAGGTGTGTTCACGTGTGGTTTACTGTGGTTTACGTGTGGTTTACGTATAGAAGAAAGTTTTTGCCTATTGGTGAGTATACTGCAGATTTGCTGCATTGTTCTAAATGAAATAGCAAGATAAGTGATGGCATCGTAGGCTGGGAAAACATTTCTAGAGTATTAGCGCATTTTGAGCATCATTTTAACTGTTTATGCAAACATGAAGATTATTAAAATCGGTGTTTATTTATGTCTGTATGTAAACAGGTGATCATGTTGTATAGCATGCAGTAAATCGTTTGTGAATGCTGCTTGAAGAATGAAAAGAGTAAGTCAGCTCCACAAGGAATAAATGAATTGTGTTTATTTGTGCAATGCAGAGATTAGAATTAGACCAACAGCATGGAACCAAAGTCTTGCTCTGTGCCTTTTATCTGTAGGACAGTTCATGGAGGCTTCAGCAGCCCTATCTGTTTTCTAGCAGTCTGAAATGTCCTCTGTGGTGCTGCACCCAGTTGAAAGCCTGCACTGATTGTGCTGAACTTTCCTAACAGGAGGCACGGGTCCTTCGTCGGACGCTGGCTGGGGATGTATGCTGCGATGCGGGCAGATGATGCTGGCCCAAGCACTGATCTGCAGACACTTAGGGAGAGGTGAGTGCTGGTCCTGAGGGAACTTTGGTATTGTCTGCAGACGCTTCTTCGTAAGTACTCCATTAAAAGCACAAACCCTGAATTTATTAGTGAGACTTTCTTTGATGCCCTGGTAACAGTTCCTAATGAATCAATTCATATTCAGCTGGGTGAAATCATCCCAGCCTGAAGCAGAGAAATAGGCATAGAAGGAGAACAAATGGGGAATCCTGTCGCCATTATTTTATAAACCTCACCCAAGTGTAACACCCAAGTTGAGGCCAAGGGAAAACCTGCCACCGTGGGACAGTGCTCTTACCCTTCTCTTCACTACTCGCTTGTCAGCAGCACGAGGTCCAAACCCCCCTGGTGCAAGCTCTTAAGCATGCATGTCACATCCCAGGATGCTGCCAGTGGAGTGTTTGGACTTTCTGTATGGATCTTATGTTGTTATTTAATGGGTGCTTAGAAATCCAACAAGGTCTAAACACAGCCTGTACTTTTAAATAATCTTGGAAGCTCATAGATACTGGAATGGCTATCAACACACAGCATGATCCGTCAGAATATGTTTGCAGTTGATGTTTTTGTTTTGTTTTATTTTCCCTGTTTTTACAATCTAGCCTATGATGATAAAGGGCAGCTTGATGATAAATAACAAGCTTGGAATTCTAGGAGCTCTACACAAAATGTAAATATTCGAGATGAATTGAAATGTCTTTTAACATCTCATTATAAAGCTTTCTGCTGTCTAGACATTTGATCAGTGTAATGAAAACGTCACCATTTTTTATTCTATATCAATTTTTCCTTTCAGATTGGCAATGGGAAAAACACAAAAAACAACCAGAAGAATATCACAGAATCCTACGATGCTTTCTCGACAGGAAGGCTTGCTGTTAGTCAATCCACCAGATGGGTAAGAACAAACATAAACTTTCAGGTTTTTTCCACTGGAATTTCTACTGTGTTGAATCACTAATTTGCAGTATGTTAATTCATAATTTTAAAAAGTGGATGTGAAGACAATGTGTATGCTTATACAAAAATAAAAAGGTATGCAGATGGGCGCAAAGACTAGTAGTACAGAAACATTCCCTGAGACCTAAATAAAGCCATGTACTAGAATCTAGCTCTTGATAAACTCTGTAAGCCTTGGGTACCAGAGTCAGTAATGTTAGAATAGGCAGTCTTGTAGCTTATTGCTGTAATTTGTAATAAAGGGCACTAACATTTGTTAACTTGTAATTCTCATTGTAGTTTAGAAGCCTTTTGTTTATTAAAGAAACTGGCACTCCCTAAGTTTTGAAAAGAGCATAGATTGAGAAAATAATTGTTATTGCTAAATACAGATTGCAGTTACTCTAGAATGTTTGACAGTCACGGTATTTACTGTATATTGTTCCCACATTCTTTATGGTCTCATTTTTCTTTGATTTTGTGTACGTGTGTCTTTTTTTCACTATGAAAACAGCACAGGTGGGTGTTGGAGAGGGGAAGTCAATTGGAGAATGGTTTGGACCAAATACAGTTGCTCAAGTACTAAAGTAAGTGAGATCATACCAGTCTCATTCAGAACGTACTCCCCTGGGGCAGCCAAGACAAGGCCCAGGCAGAGTTTTGAAGGCTGCATCTCCCCCTGTCCCACAGTCAGGAATGTACTTGCCATCTCTTTACAAGTGCAGCATGGAATGTCATGCCACAGCTCGGTGTGCAGGTACTGAGTTGGGAATGGGTGACCTCTAAATTTTAATAAAGGAAGAGCCTGAGGAGAAGAAACTGCAGGAAAGTCTCCTGCTATGCCGTCTGCATGCCCTCACCAGTCACACCACAGATGTATATTCCTTTCTGCACAGTGGCACAGCTCTGGCAGGTCGAGAGTGCCACCGTGTAGGTCGGAGTGGTGGTGTGAAACATCAGAGAGAAGCCATCTCGGCTGAGGAGGGAACTGAGCTGCAATCCCTCCCTTTCTGAGCAGCAGTTCTGCCAGCAAGGCTACTGGATAAAGATGGGCAGCTCCTCATAGTCTGGGAGCCACACTGAAAGGAACTGAGGCTGCTCAGTTCTCCAGGGGTACGTGGAGGTGTCTTACCTCAGGCAGGGGCTAGGCTACAGGTCCTGCGAGCTCAGCAGCAAGTCTTTGACACCCTGGAACAGGCACATGATCTGAAGAGGGAGGGGAGCTGAAGCATGCCCTGGACTCCAGATCTTTCATGGCCAAGTTTTTCATGGTGAAACACTCACCCCCATTTCTTTCTGGCTTATTTGAAACAGCTAATTCTGCCAGTGCAGCTTAAGAGTGTAGCTCCCTTCCCCAAAGGTTTGGATTTTGCAGAAGTGGACATAAAACTGTGTGCTGCTGTCTCCCACTGAAGTTTTGGTGCCCCAAACCCTTAGCTGATTTAGCTTTTAACGCCCCATTTCTGCTGTGCACGCAGGCTCAGGCAGAAGTAATTCCACTGAATTCAGTGGAATTTCTTAAGCAAAAAGTAATCTGCAAAACTGGCATAGGAATTTTTTTCTTTTCCAGATGAGAAAAGACACAATTGGGCAAGAACCCATTGCAGAGACTGTCGAGTGCAATAAAAAGTAATAAACTTGATGTAGTTGGACTGTTACTGTCACTGCACTTAGCAGTAAGACAAAACAGTTTGCACATGGTGCAGCGCATATGTTTTTCCTGGTACCACTCAGTACCTATTTTTCTAAAGATATTAAACATTTAATGTTTAAAGTTTTCTTTTTCTTACATGGAGACTTTAAAAAATGCAGAAAGGATGTTTTTTCTTAAGAAAAAAAAAAAAATAAAGGGTTCTGAGTGTAAAGCTACCCTTTTGATCCAACTAGTTTATATTAATTAGTACCTTAATGTTTTCTAGGAAGCTTGCTTTATTTGATGAATGGAATTCATTAGCAGTTTATGTATCTATGGGCAATACGGTGGTCATTGAAGACATCAGTAAGTGACACCTCATCAGATTTCTGCTAACAGGTTCTGATTTGACTCCATTTGCCAGCATGTATCTAAACATGAACAAATACTTGGGGGGCCATGGCTTTGTCTTGCAAGGGTAAGAAGAGGGAAGAAGGACATACAAACTCAGTTGTGCTTTTTTGATCCCTGATGCCAACTCCGTGCTCACATCACTGGATGTGAAGAGCTCCTTGAAGAATTTCTACTGTCCTCATTTCTGCCATTTCATTTCTCTGTCGTTTTATAGGCAAAGCTTGACAGTATTAATAACATTAATAGTACATGCCACTGCAGTCTTAAATTGTCATCCCCCAATCATTTATCTAACGTCTCACTTGGACGTGCCAGCACATACTGTCTGCTAGAATTACTTCTACTAAATAGCTGTAATTGCCATGCCCGGCTCGTTTTGTCTTGGGTGCCCTATAAAGATCCCTGGCAAACTAGCTTAATTCACTACTGAGAGGAAGATCTGCTTTGTGTTCCTCTGTGCGTTGACTGATTTCCAGTTTTATTCCCGCAGAAAAAATGTGCTGGTCCCCTCCTCAGAGCAGCAGCGCGTCCCACAGCAGTGCACATTTGCACAGAAGTGCTCTTGGCCGAAGCAAGAACGCAGGAGGACTCTGCACAGGCTGGAAAGCCCTCTTGCTTGTTATACCTCTACGACTAGGGATAAATCACATAAATCCCATATATATTGATGCATTTAAAGTAAGGTTTTCTTTCAATTCATTGCTCGTTACTGTCAAATAAGTTTGGGTATCTGTGATGTCAGTAAAGAAATGAATTACAATTTCCTTTACTCCTTTTGAACTCCTAGGAATGCTTTAAGATGCCACAGTCTTTGGGAGCATTAGGAGGGAAACCAAATAATGCCTATTATTTCATAGGATTTTTAGGTAAGGAAAAAAGAAACTTATTCCAAATGTGCAGATGATCAAAAGAGAACATTTTTTGAAGGGGAAATAGTAAGGAGTCTAAGCGTGAACCTCTAGAAGTAAAGAAAGATGAGAATAGAATAAAATAAATGAAGAAGCATATCTAAAAGAGTTTAGAAACAGTATGAGATGATCCTTAACAGGAGCAGAAAGTTAACAGCAAAGCTAGGTGTAAAAATAAGTGATGACATCAACAAGAGCAGCATACTAAGAATAGCTGATAGCATTTGACAAGTGTATTGGTCAAATGTCACTTTTATTTTCTTGTATTTCAAAACTGTTTCTGATGGCAGTATCTTTTTCACCTTTTGCATACCTTCTGTTATTAAGTATTGCTCTAATTAATTTAAAATGCATTCCTTCAGATTTCACCCCACTTTGGGCCAAAATTTTGCAACCCTATTTTGTCCTTTTGTAAAACCTAACCTGTTTTAGTTAGGCTTTTTTGTTCCAATTTCTGAATGAATGCCTAATGGGATTACAGATTGCATCTGTGAACATCCTGTACCTTTTAATCTGTCAAATGTTAGTGTTTACAACACTTGAGATTTTAAAAAAAAAAAAAAAAAGTACTGGATCTCACATGGAAAAATAAAAGTATGTGACAAAGATAGAACATAACCAACCAAAAAATTACAGTAATAGGTCACCAATAGGAAGTTATACTAAATACCCTGTGGGAAACGTTGTGGCTAAACCTTCCGATTCTCTTAAAGAATCCCTAGCTGGAAAGTCTAGATTATACTGACTGCGATGGCAATCTAATTTCTATTTTACAGTTCTGGACCAAGTGCTTATTAATGTCACTTGCTTATTTTTAACATACGGCTTTTACCCATCCAGGCAATGAGCTGATCTATCTGGACCCTCACACCACTCAAAGCTTTGTAGATTCAGAAGAAAATGGCACGGTTGACGATGAGAGTTTCCACTGCCAGGAAGCCCCACATAGAATGAAGATCATGAATTTGGACCCTTCAGTAGCTTTAGTAAGTGTCAGGAAATCTTGAATGCATGTACTTTACCTCAAAGTAATGTCTCTCTACATTGGTAAGGGCAGCAATGCATCTCCTTGAACAGAACCAAGATCACAAAGCTGTCTTCTGTGATCAACACATAGTAGTTTGTACATAACTACATGGAGAATCTTAGGGCAAGTGGGGAGCTGTCTGTACTGTAGGGAGCTCGCTTTGTTTTCTTTACTGAGCAGCTTTTACTTCTTTCAAGAGGCATTATAATGGTCAGAGCAAGGAACTGAAACAGGTTTACGGGTTTTATTCTATCACTACTTTATGTTTGGTCACCTCTAGACAAGTTACTTAAACTTACTTTCTATCATAAGTTAAAAATGTTTAAGAGAAATTATTGTATTTCACCCCAAAGTGCAAATACAAATGTATTATTTGTAATTCAGCCAAAATGTCATGGGGGTACTGTGGTATTTGAAAAAATTGGATCTGATCCCATGCCAGTAGCCTGTGATTGGGTGATTGGCAGTAGTCACCAGTGGGATGTGTTTCTAAAGCTTTAAACAATCTGTAAAGATACCGGTTTCTGTCATTCATTGGTTGGTTAGGGTTAGGGTTAGGGTTAGGGTTAGGCGGGTTAGGGTTAGGGTTAGGGTTAGGGTTAGGGTAAGGGTTAGGGTTAGGGTTAGGGTTAGGGTTAGGGTTAGGGGGTTAGGGGGGGTTAGGGTTAGGGGGGAACCAAGTGTGCGGGGTGCGGTTACCGGGGGGGAACCATTTGAGGGGCGCACCGGGGGTGGAACCAAAATGAGGGGGGAACCAAGTGTGCGGGGTGCTGTTGCCGGGGTGACGCATTTGCGGGGCTCACCGGGGTGGGGAACCAAAATGAGGGGGGAACCAAGTGTGCGGCGTTCGGTTGCCGGGGGGACGCATTAGCGGGGCGCACCGGGGGGGGCAAAATGAGGGGTTAACCAAGAGTGCGGGGTGCGGTTGCCGGGGGGACACATTTGCGGGGCACACCGGGGGGGGTCCATGGGGCTTGGGGGGAAAACAAGGGGGGTGGGGGGGGAACCAAAATGTAAATATAGTTTTCCGGCACCAGGCTTCCGGGAGGCCATGTTGGGTGCCCAGAGCATGCCTGGAAATGCAGGGTTAGGGTTAGGGTTAGGGTTAGGGCACATTTTAGCGCGACGCCGCCCGGGCACATTTAAGCGCGGCGCCGCCCGGACACATTTAAGCACGGCGCCGCCTGGGCACATTTAAGCGCGGCGCCGCACGGACACATTTAAGCGCGGCGCCGCCCGGACACATTGTACTTGTGGGGCTGGGAGGTTGTGGGGAACATCTGGAGAAGGTGCCTGTAGGGTTTGGGGGAGCACCTGCAGGGTTTGGGGTGGAATCTGTGGGGCTGGGGGGGGTCTCTATGGGGCCGGGGGGGTTTTGGGGGGGTTGTGACCCTATGGGGTGCCCCCCCCAGAGCCCCAACCCGCGGCTGACCTAGCATTTTAGCGTGGCCGCCGTCCACCGGCAGCTTCATGCCCGTCTTCCGCTCCCAGTGGCCCGCGGGGCGCCCGGTGGCCCTACCGGCGTCACCAGCGGCCACCTTGGGGTCAACAGCGGCGGTTTTGGGGTCAACGGCAGCGGTTTTGGGGTTTTGGTCTGGGGGGTGCTGACATGCCCCCCCCGCACCCCCGCAGGCATCCTGGCCCTGCAGCTGCTCCCGGGGAGGCTCGACGCCGAGTCCTACAGGTGAGAACCAGTCCCCTCTGCCCCCTAAATGCGTCCCCAGCCCCCCAAATGCCCCCAGACCCCCCCCAAATTGCCCCCCCCCAATTTATTCCCCCCCCGTCAGTGCCTGCCTCCACCTGGCCGAGATGCAGCATCGGGTGCGGGAGGCGCTGGCGGAGCGCGAGCGGCTGCTGCGGGCACGGGTAGGACCGCGGGGGGGAAAAAATTTGGGGGGGGCACCAAGGGGGGTGTGGTCCATGGGGCATGGGGGGACCCCAAGGGTGGGGCGGAACCAAAATGATGGGGGAACCAAGTATGCGGGGTGCGGTTGCCGGGGGGACGCATTTGCGGGGCGCACCGGCGGGGGGGTCCATGGGGCTTGAGGGGAACCCAAGGGATGGGGGTGGGGAAACAAAATGACGGGGGAACCAAGTGTGCGGGGTGCGGTTGCCAGGGGGTTAGGGTTAGGGTTAGGGTTTTGGTTTAGGGTTAGGGTTCGTTAGGGTTAGGGCTAGGGTTATCGTTAGGGGGTTAGGGGTAGTGATAGGGGGGTAGGGTTAGGGGTTAGGGTTAGGGTTAGGGTTAGGGTTAGGGTTAGGGTTAGGGGTAAGGGTTAGGGTTAGGGTCAGGGTCAGAGTCAGGGTAAGCGTAGTGAGATCCTCTCCTGAGCCTATGTTATTTTCCAAAGATTGATTGACGCTTTTAAGGTTTCAGGGGTAGGGCACTAGGGTTGGGTTTCAGGGTAAGTATTCTCAGGGTTTATGTTTAGGATTTTAAGTTGTTTAGGTTTGGATTTTTAACGGTTAGTATTTTAGGGATTTGGGGGTTAAGTTTTTAAGTTTTTCAGGGTCAGTGTGTTAGGGTTTTAGCGTTTATGGGTTGTAGTGTTGAAAGGTTTTTTAGGGTTAGGGTCTTAGGGTTTTCTTTTTGGTCAATTATTTAGGGTTAGGGTTTTAAAATTTTATTTTTATTTATTTATTTATTTATTTATTTATTTTTTCAGGTTAGGTTCTCCAGGGTTAGGGTTTTGAGTGTCCTAATTTTTTGGGTAAGGGTTTGGAGCATCTTAATTTTTTGCGTTAGGGTTTTGAGCATCTTAATATTTTGTGTTAGTGCTTTGAGTGTCTTATTTTTTTGGATTAGTGTTTGGAGCGTTTTTGGGTTTAGGTTTTTGGGTTTTTAGGTTTTAGTTTTTGGGTTTAGGTTTTGAGAGTCCTATTTTTTGGGCTTGGGATTTGAACGTCTTAATTTTGTGGGCTTGGGATTTGAACGTCTTAATTTATTGGGTGAGGAGTTTTAGGCATAGGTCTTCAGGTGTTTAGTGTGGTAAATATTTTGGGTTATGTCTGTAGGGGTTTCGAGGATTTTTAGGGTTAGGGCTTGAGGCTTTTTTGTAACGGCGGTAAGGGCTAGGGTTACAGTGCGTGCTGGTAAATGTAATTCTTGAAAACTCGGCCCGTGATTGGCTGTTCCGGCTGTCCAAGGAATGCTGGTAAATATAGTTTTCCGGCACCAGGCTTCTGGGAGGCCATGTTGGGTGCCCAGAGCATGCCTGGAAATGCAGGGTTAGGGTTAGGGTTAGGGTTAGGGTTAGGGCACATTTTAGCGCACCGCCGCCCAGACACATTTTAGCGCGGCGCCGCCCGGGCACATTTAAGCGCGGCGCCGCCCAGACACATTTTAGCGCGGCGCCGCCCGGACACATTGTACTTGTGGGGCTGGGAGGTTGTGGGGAACATCTGGAGAAGGTGCCTGTAGGGTTTGGGGGAGCACCTACAGGGTTTGGGGTGGGATCTGTGGGGCTGGGGGGGGTCTCTATGGGGCCGGGGGGGTTTTGGGGGGGTTGTGACCCTATGGGGTGCCCCCCCCAGAGCCCCAACCCGCGGCTGACCTAGCATTTTAGCGTGGCCGCCGTCCACCGGCAGCTTCATGCCCGTCTTCCGCTCCCAGTGGCCCGCGGGGCGCCCGGTGGCCCTACCGGCGTCACCAGCGGCCACCTTGGGGTCAACAGCGGCGATTTTGGGGTCAACGGCAGCGGTTTTGGGGTTTCGGTCTGGGGGGTGCTGACATGCCCCCCCCCGCACGCCCCCAGGCATCCTGGCCCTGCAGCTGCCCCCGGGGGGGCTCGACGCCGAGTCCTACAGATGAGAACCAGTCCCCTCCGCCCCGTAAATGCGCCCCCAGCCCCACAAATGCCCCCAGAACCCCCCAAATTGCCCCCCCCCAATTTATTCCCCCCCCGTCAGCGCCTGCCTCCACCTGGCCGAGATGCAGCGTCGGGTGCAGGAGGCACTGGCGGAACAAGAGCGGCTGCTGCGGGCACGGGTAGGACGGCGGGGGGTACAAAATTGTGGGGGGGCACCAAGGGGGGTGTGGTCCATGGGGCTTGGGGGGACCGCAAGTGTTGGGGGGAACCAAAATGAGGGGAAAACCAAGTGTGCGGGGTGCGGTTGCCGGGGGGACGCATTTGCGGGGTGCACCGGGGGGGGGGAACCAAAATGAGGGGGGAACCAAGTGTGCGGGGTGCGGTTGCCGGGGGGACGCATTTGCTGTGCGCACCGGGGGGAACCAAAATGAGGGGGGAACCAAGTGTGCGGGGTGCGGTTGCCGGGGGTTCGCATTTACAAGGCGCAACGGGGAAGGAACCAAAATGAGGGGGGAACCAAGTGTGCGGGGTGCGGTTGCCGGGGGGACGCATTTGCGGGGAGCACCGAGGGAGGGTCCATGGGGCTTGAGGGGAACCCAAGGGGGGGGGGGGGGAACCAAAATGAAGGGGGAACCAAGTGTGCGGGGTGCGGTTGCCAGGGGGTTATGGTTAGGGTTAGGGTTTTGGTTTAGGGTTAGGGTTCGTTAGGGTTAGGGCTAGGGTTATCATTAGGGGGTTAGGGGTAGTGTTAGGGGGGTAGGGTTAGGGTTAGGGTTAGGGTTAGGGTTAGGGTTAGGGTTAGGGTTAGGGTTAGGGGTTAGGGTTAGGGTTAGGGTCAGGGTAAGGGTCAGAGTCAGGGTAAGCGTAGTGAGATCCTCTCCTGAGCCTATGTTATTTTCCAAAGATTGATTGACGCTTTTAAGGTTTCAGGGGTAGGGCACTAGGGTTGGGTTTCAGGGTAACTATTCTCAGGGTTTATGTTTAGGATTTTAAGTTGTTTAGGTTTGGATTTTTAACGGTTAGTATTTTAGGGATTTGGGGGTTAAGGTTTTAAGTTTTTCAGGGTTACTGTGTTAGGGTTTTAGAGTTTATGGGTTGTAGTGTTGAAAGGTTTTTTAGGGTTAGGGTCTTAGGGTTTTCTTTTTGGTCAATTATTTAGGGTTAGGGTTTTAAAATTTTATTTTTATTTATTTATTTATTTATTTATTTATTTATTTATTTATTTATTTTTTCAGGTTAGGTTCTCCAGGGTTAGGTTTTGGAGTGTCCTAATTTTTTGGGTTAGGGTTTGGAGCATCTTAATTTTTTGCCTTAGGGTTTTGAGCATCTTAATATTTTGTGTTAGTGCTTTGAGCGTCTTATTTTTTTGGATTAGTGTTTGGAGCGTTTTTGGGTTTAGGTTTTTGGGTTTTTAGGTTTTAGTTTTTGGGTTTAGGTTTTGAGAGTCCTATTTTTTGGGCTTGGGATTTGAACGTCTTAATTTTGTGGGCTTGGGATTTGAACGTCTTAATTTATTGGGTGAGGAGTTTTAGGCATAGGTCTTCAGGTGTTTAGTGTGGTAAATATTTTGGGTTATGTCTGTAGGGGTTTCGAGGATTTTTAGGGTTAGGGCTTGAGGCTTTTTTGTAAAGGCGGTAAGGGCTAGGGTTACAGTGCGTGCTGGTAAATGTAATTCTTGAAAACTCGGCCCGTGATTGGCTGTTCCGGCTGTCCAAGGAATGCTGGTAAATATAGTTTTCCGGCACCAGGCTTCCGGGAGGCCATGTTGGGTGCCCAGAGCATGCCTGGAAATGCAGGGTTAGGGTTAGGGTTAGGGTTAGGGCACATTTTAGCGCGCCGCCGCCCAGACACATTTTAGCGTGGCGCCGCCCGGGCACATTTAAGCGCGGCGCCGCCCAGACACATTTTAGCGCGGCGCCGCCCGGACACATTGTACTTGTGGGGCTGGGAGGTTGTGGGGAACATCTGGAGAAGGTGCCTGTAGGGTTTGGGGGAGCACCTACAGGGTTTGGGGTGGGATCTGTGGGGCTGGGGGGGGTCTCTATGGGGCCGGGGGGGTTTTGGGGGGGTTGTGACCCTATGGGGTGCCCCCCCCAGAGCCCCAACCCGCGGCTGACCTAGCATTTTAGCGTGGCCGCCGTCCACCGGCAGCTTCATGCCCGTCTTCCGCTCCCAGTGGCCCGCGGGGCGCCCGGTGGCCCTACCGGCGTCACCAGCGGCCACCTTGGGGTCAACAGCGGCGATTTTGGGGTCAACGGCAGCGGTTTTGGGGTTTCGGTCTGGGGGGTGCTGACATGCCCCCCCCCGCACGCCCCCAGGCATCCTGGCCCTGCAGCTGCCCCCGGGGGGGCTCGACGCCGAGTCCTACAGATGAGAACCAGTCCCCTCCGCCCCCTAAATGCGCCCCCAGCCCCACAAATGCCCCCAGAACCCCCCAAATTGCCCCCCCCCAATTTATTCCCCCCCCGTCAGCGCCTGCCTCCACCTGGCCGAGATGCAGCATCGGGTGCGGGAGGCGCTGGCGGAGCGCGAGCGGCTACTGCGGGCACGGGTAGGACCGCGGGGGGGAAAAAATTTGGGGGGGGCACCAAGGGGGGGGGGGTCCATGGGGCATGGGGGGACCCCAAGGGTGGGGCGGAACCAAAATGATGGGGGAACCAAGTGTGCGGGGTGCGGTTGCCGGGGGGACGCATTTGCGGGGCTCACCGGGGGGGGGGGAACCAAAATGAGGGGGGAACCAAGTGTGCGGGGTGCGGTTGCCGGGGGGACGCATTTGCGGGGCGCACCTGCGGGGGGGTCCATGGGGCTTGAGGGGAACCCAAGGGATGGGGGTGGGGAAACAAAATGAGGGGGGAACCAAGTGTGCGGGGTGCGGTTGCCAGGGGGTTAGGGTTAGGGTTAGGGTTTTGGTTTAGGGTTAGGGTTCGTTAGGGTTAGGGCTAGGGTTATCGTTAGGGGGTTAGGGGTAGTGATAGGGGGGTAGGGTTAGGGGTTAGGGTTAGGGTTAGGGTTAGGGTTAGGGTTAGGGGTAAGGGTTAGGGTTAGGGTCAGGGTCAGAGTCAGGGTAAGCGTAGTGAGATCCTCTCCTGAGCCTATGTTATTTTCCAAAGATTGATTGACGCTTTTAAGGTTTCAGGGGTAGGGCACTAGGGTTGGGTTTCAGGGTAAGTATTCTCAGGGTTTATGTTTAGGATTTTAAGTTGTTTAGGTTTGGATTTTTAACGGTTAGTATTTTAGGGATTTGGGGGTTAAGTTTTTAAGTTTTTCAGGGTCAGTGTGCTAGGGTTTTAGCGTTTATGGGTTG
>NC_092595.1:29330000-29340000 GCF_047663525.1 Anas platyrhynchos
CGGACACATTTAAGCACGGCGCCGCCTGGGCACATTTAAGCGCGGCGCCGCCCAGACACATTTTAGCGCGGCGCCGCCCGGACACATTGTACTTGTGGGGCTGGGAGGTTGTGGGGAACATCTGGAGAAGGTGCCTGTAGGGTTTGGGGGAGCACCTGCAGGGTTTGGGGTGGGATCTGTGGGGCTGGGGGGGGTCTCTATGGGGCCGGGGGGGTTTTGGGGGGGTTGTGACCCTATGGGGTGCCCCCCCCAAAGCCCCAACCCGCGGCTGACCTAGCATTTTAGCGTGGCCGCCGTCCACCGGCAGCTTCATGCCCGTCTTCCGCTCCCAGTGGCCCGCGGGGCGCCCGGTGGCCCTACCGGCGTCACCAGCGGCCACCTTGGGGTCAACAGCGGCGATTTTGGGGTCAACGGCAGCGGTTTTGGGGTTTTGGTCTGGGGGGTGCTGACATGCCCCCCCCCGCACCCCTCCAGGCATCCTGGCCCTGCAGCTGCCCCCGGGGGGGCTCAACGCCGAGTCCTACAGATGAGAACCAGTCCCCTCCACCCCCTAAATGTGCCCGCAGCCCCACAAATGCCCCCAGAACCCCCCAAATTGGCCCCCCCCAATTTATTCCCCCCCCCCCAGCGCCTGCCTCCACCTGGCCGAGATGCAGCGTCGGGTGCGGGAGGCACTGGCGGAACGCGAGCGGCTGCTGCGGGCACGGGTAGGACGGCAGGGGGTACAAAATTGTGGGGGGGCACCAAGGGGGGTGTGGTCCATGGGGCTTGGGGGGACCGCAAGGGTTGGGGGGAACCAAAATGAGGGGAAAACCAAGTGTGCGGGGTGCGGTTGCCGGGGGGACGCATTTGCGGGGCGCACCGGGGGGGAACCAAAATGAGGGGGGAACCAAGTGTGCGGGGTGCGGTTGCCGGGGGGACGCATTTGCGGGGCGCACCGGGGGGGAACCAAAATGAGGGGGGAACCAAGTGTGCGGGGTGCGGTTGCCGGGGGGACGCATTTGCAGGGCGCACCGGGGGAGGAACCAAAATGAGGGGGGAACCAAGTGTGCGGGGTGCGGTTGCCGGGGGGACGCATTTGCGGGGAGCACCGAGGGGGGTCCATGGGGCTTGAGAGGAACCCAAGGGGGGTGGGGGGGGGGAACCAAAATGAGGGGGGAACCAAGTGTGCGGGGTGCGGTTGCCAGGGGGTTAGGGTTAGGGTTAGGGTTTTGGTTTAGGGTTAGGGTTCGTTAGGGTTAGGGCTAGGGTTATCATTAGGGGGTTAGGGGTAGTGTTAGGGGGGTAGGGTTAGGGGTTAGGGTTAGGGTTAGGGTTAGGGTTAGGGTTAGGGTTAGGGGTAGGGGTAGGGTTAGGGTTAGGGTTAGGGTTAGGGTTAGGGTTAGGGGTTAGGGTTAGGGTTAGGGTCAGGGTAAGGGTCAGAGTCAGGGTAAGCGTAGTGAGATCCTCTCCTGAGCCTATGTTATTTTCCAAAGACTGATTGACGCTTTTAAGGTTTCAGGGGTAGGGCACTAGGGTTGGGTTTCAGGGTAAGTATTCTCAGGGTTTATGTTTAGGATTTTAAGTTGTTTAGGTTTGGATTTTTAACGGTTAGTATTTTAGGGATTTGGGGGTTAAGGTTTTAAGTTTTTCAGGGTTACTGTGTTAGGGTTTTAGAGTTTATGGGTTGTAGTGTTGAAAGGTTTTTTAGGGTTAGGGTCTTAGGGTTTTCTTTTTGGTCAATTATTTAGGGTTAGGGTTTTAAAATTTTATTTTTATTTATTTATTTATTTATTTATTTATTTATTTTTTCAGGTTAGGTTCTCCAGGGTTAGGGTTTTGAGTGTCCTAATTTTTTGGGTTAGGGTTTGGAGCATCTTAATTTTTTGCGTTAGGGTTTTGAGCATCTTAATATTTTGTGTTAGTGCTTTGAGTGTCTTATTTTTTTGGATTAGTGTTTGGAGCGTTTTTGGGTTTAGGTTTTTGGGTTTTTAGGTTTTAGTTTTTGGGTTTAGGTTTTGAGAGTCCTATTTTTTGGGCTTGGGATTTGAACGTCTTAATTTTGTGGGCTTGGGATTTGAACGTCTTAATTTATTGGGTGAGGAGTTTTAGGCATAGGTCTTCAGGTGTTTAGTGTGGTAAATATTTTGGGTTATGTCTGTAGGGGTTTCGAGGATTTTTAGGGTTAGGGCTTGAGGCTTTTTTGTAAAGGCGGTAAGGGCTAGGGTTACAGTGCGTGCTGGTAAATGTAATTCTTGAAAACTCGGCCCGTGATTGGCTGTTCCGGCTGTCCAAGGAATGCTGGTAAATATAGTTTTCCGGCACCAGGCTTCCGGGAGGCCATGTTGGGTGCCCAGAGCATGCCTGGAAATGCAGGGTTAGGGTTAGGGTTAGGGTTAGGGCACATTTTAGCGCGCCGCCGCCCAGACACATTTTAGCGCGGCGCCGCCCGGACACATTTAAGCACAGCGCCGCCTGGGCACATTTAAGCGCGGCGCCGCCCAGACACATTTTAGCGCGGCGCCGCCCGGACACATTGTACTTGTGGGGCTGGGAGGTTGTGGGGAACATCTGGAGAAGGTGCCTGTAGGGTTTGGGGGAGCACCTGCAGGGTTTGGGGTGGGATCTGTGGGGCTGGGGGGGGTCTCTATGGGGCCGGGGGGGTTTTGGGGGGGTTGTGACCCTATGGGGTGCCCCCCCCAAAGCCCCAACCCGCGGCTGACCTAGCATTTTAGCGTGGCCGCCGTCCACCGGCAGCTTCATGCCCGTCTTCCGCTCCCAGTGGCCCGCGGGGCGCCCGGTGGCCCTACCGGCGTCACCAGCGGCCACCTTGGGGTCAACAGCGGCGATTTTGGGGTCAACGGCAGCGGTTTTGGGGTTTTGGTCTGGGGGGTGCTGACATGCCCCCCCCCGCACCCCTCCAGGCATCCTGGCCCTGCAGCTGCCCCCGGGGGGGCTCAACGCCGAGTCCTACAGATGAGAACCAGTCCCCTCCGCCCCCTAAATGTGCCCGCAGCCCCACAAATGCCCCCAGAACCCCCCAAATTGGCCCCCCCCAATTTATTCCCCCCCCCCCAGCGCCTGCCTCCACCTGGCCGAGATGCAGCGTCGGGTGCGGGAGGCACTGGCGGAACGCGAGCGGCTGCTGCGGGCACGGGTAGGACGGCAGGGGGTACAAAATTGTGGGGGGGCACCAAGGGGGGTGTGGTCCATGGGGCTTGGGGGGACCGCAAGGGTTGGGGGGAACCAAAATGAGGGGAAAACCAAGTGTGCGGGGTGCGGTTGCCGGGGGGACGCATTTGCGGGGCGCACCGGGGGGGAACCAAAATGAGGGGGGAACCAAGTGTGCGGGGTGCGGTTGCCGGGGGGACGCATTTGCGGGGCGCACCGGGGGGGAACCAAAATGAGGGGGGAACCAAGTGTGCGGGGTGCGGTTGCCGGGGGGACGCATTTGCAGGGCGCACCGGGGGAGGAACCAAAATGAGGGGGGAACCAAGTGTGCGGGGTGCGGTTGCCGGGGGGACGCATTTGCAGGGCGCACCGGGGGAGGAACCAAAATGAGGGGGGAACCAAGTGTGCGGGGTGCGGTTGCCAGGGGGTTAGGGTTAGGGTTAGGGTTTTGGTTTAGGGTTAGGGTTCGTTAGGGTTAGGGCTAGGGTTATCATTAGGGGGTTAGGGGTAGTGTTAGGGGGGTAGGGTTAGGGGTTAGGGTTAGGGTTAGGGTTAGGGTTAGGGTTAGGGTTAGGGGTAGGGGTAGGGTTAGGGTTAGGGTTAGGGTTAGGGTTAGGGTTAGGGGTTAGGGTTAGGGTTAGGGTCAGGGTATGGGTCAGAGTCAGGGTAAGCGTAGTGAGATCCTCTCCTGAGCCTATGTTATTTTCCAAAGACTGATTGACGCTTTTAAGGTTTCAGGGGTAGGGCACTAGGGTTGGGTTTCAGGGTAAGTATTCTCAGGGTTTATGTTTAGGATTTTAAGTTGTTTAGGTTTGGATTTTTAACGGTTAGTATTTTAGGGATTTGGGGGTTAAGGTTTTAAGTTTTTCAGGGTTACTGTGTTAGGGTTTTAGAGTTTATGGGTTGTAGTGTTGAAAGGTTTTTTAGGGTTAGGGTCTTAGGGTTTTCTTTTTGGTCAATTATTTAGGGTTAGGGTTTTAAAATTTTATTTTTATTTATTTATTTATTTATTTATTTATTTATTTTTTCAGGTTAGGTTCTCCAGGGTTAGGGTTTTGAGTGTCCTAATTTTTTGGGTTAGGGTTTGGAGCATCTTAATTTTTTGCGTTAGGGTTTTGAGCATCTTAATATTTTGTGTTAGTGCTTTGAGTGTCTTATTTTTTTGGATTAGTATTTGGAGCGTTTTTGGGTTTAGGTTTTTGGGTTTTTAGGTTTTAGTTTTTGGGTTTAGGTTTTGAGAGTCCTATTTTTTGGGCTTGGGATTTGAACGTCTTAATTTTGTGGGCTTGGGATTTGAACGTCTTAATTTATTGGGTGAGGAGTTTTAGGCATAGGTCTTCAGGTGTTTAGTGTGGTAAATATTTTGGGTTATGTCTGTAGGGGTTTCGAGGATTTTTAGGGTTAGGGCTTGAGGCTTTTTTGTAAAGGCGGTAAGGGCTAGGGTTACAGTGCGTGCTGGTAAATGTAATTCTTGAAAACTCGGCCCGTGATTGGCTGTTCCGGCTGTCCAAGGAATGCTGGTAAATATAGTTTTCCGGCACCAGGCTTCCGGGAGGCCATGTTGGGTGCCCAGAGCATGCCTGGAAATGCAGGGTTAGGGTTAGGGTTAGGGTTAGGGTTAGGGTTAGGGCACATTTTAGCGCGCCGCCGCCCAGACACATTTTAGCATGGCGCCGCCCGGACACATTTAAGCACGGCGCCGCCTGGGCACATTTAAGCGCGGCGCCGCCCAGACACATTTTAGCGCGGCGCCGCCCGGACACATTGTACTTGTGGGGCTGGGAGGTTGTGGGGAACATCTGGAGAAGGTGCCTGTAGGGTTTGGGGGAGCACCTGCAGGGTTTGGGGTGGGATCTGTGGGGCTGGGGGGGGTCTCTATGGGGCCGGGGGGGTTTTGGGGGGGTTGTGACCCTATGGGGTGCCCCCCCCAAAGCCCCAACCCGCGGCTGACCTAGCATTTTAGCGTGGCCGCCGTCCACCGGCAGCTTCATGCCCGTCTTCCGCTCCCAGTGGCCCGCGGGGCGCCCGGTGGCCCTACCGGCGTCACCAGCGGCCACCTTGGGGTCAACAGCGGCGATTTTGGGGTCAACGGCAGCGGTTTTGGGGTTTTGGTCTGGGGGGTGCTGACATGCCCCCCCCCGCACCCCTCCAGGCATCCTGGCCCTGCAGCTGCCCCCGGGGGGGCTCAACGCCGAGTCCTACAGATGAGAACCAGTCCCCTCCACCCCCTAAATGTGCCCGCAGCCCCACAAATGCCCCCAGAACCCCCCAAATTGGCCCCCCCCAATTTATTCCCCCCCCCCCAGCGCCTGCCTCCACCTGGCCGAGATGCAGCGTCGGGTGCGGGAGGCACTGGCGGAACGCGAGCGGCTGCTGCGGGCACGGGTAGGACGGCAGGGGGTACAAAATTGTGGGGGGGCACCAAGGGGGGTGTGGTCCATGGGGCTTGGGGGGACCGCAAGGGTTGGGGGGAACCAAAATGAGGGGAAAACCAAGTGTGCGGGGTGCGGTTGCCGGGGGGACGCATTTGCGGGGCGCACCGGGGGGGAACCAAAATGAGGGGGGAACCAAGTGTGCGGGGTGCGGTTGTCGGGGGGACGCATTTGCGGGGCGCACCGGGGGGGAACCAAAATGAGGGGGGAACCAAGTGTGCGGGGTGCGGTTGCCGGGGGGACGCATTTGCAGGGCGCACCGGGGGAGGAACCAAAATGAGGGGGGAACCAAGTGTGCGGGGTGCGGTTGCCGGGGGGACGCATTTGCAGGGCGCACCGGGGGAGGAACCAAAATGAGGGGGGAACCAAGTGTGCGGGGTGCGGTTGCCAGGGGGTTAGGGTTAGGGTTAGGGTTTTGGTTTAGGGTTAGGGTTCGTTAGGGTTAGGGCTAGGGTTATCATTAGGGGGTTAGGGGTAGTGTTAGGGGGGTAGGGTTAGGGGTTAGGGTTAGGGTTAGGGTTAGGGTTAGGGTTAGGGTTAGGGGTAGGGGTAGGGTTAGGGTTAGGGTTAGGGTTAGGGTTAGGGGTTAGGGTTAGGGTTAGGGTCAGGGTAAGGGTCAGAGTCAGGGTAAGCGTAGTGAGATCCTCTCCTGAGCCTATGTTATTTTCCAAAGACTGATTGACGCTTTTAAGGTTTCAGGGGTAGGGCACTAGGGTTGGGTTTCAGGGTAAGTATTCTCAGGGTTTATGTTTAGGATTTTAAGTTGTTTAGGTTTGGATTTTTAACGGTTAGTATTTTAGGGATTTGGGGGTTAAGGTTTTAAGTTTTTCAGGGTTACTGTGTTAGGGTTTTAGAGTTTATGGGTTGTAGTGTTGAAAGGTTTTTTAGGGTTAGGGTCTTAGGGTTTTCTTTTTGGTCAATTATTTAGGGTTAGGGTTTTAAAATTTTATTTTTATTTATTTATTTATTTATTTATTTATTTATTTTTTCAGGTTAGGTTCTCCAGGGTTAGGGTTTTGAGTGTCCTAATTTTTTGGGTTAGGGTTTGGAGCATCTTAATTTTTTGCGTTAGGGTTTTGAGCATCTTAATATTTTGTGTTAGTGCTTTGAGTGTCTTATTTTTTTGGATTAGTGTTTGGAGCGTTTTTGGGTTTAGGTTTTTGGGTTTTTAGGTTTTAGTTTTTGGGTTTAGGTTTTGAGAGTCCTATTTTTTGGGCTTGGGATTTGAACGTCTTAATTTTGTGGGCTTGGGATTTGAACGTCTTAATTTATTGGGTGAGGAGTTTTAGGCATAGGTCTTCAGGTGTTTAGTGTGGTAAATATTTTGGGTTATGTCTGTAGGGGTTTCGAGGATTTTTAGGGTTAGGGCTTGAGGCTTTTTTGTAAAGGCGGTAAGGGCTAGGGTTACAGTGCGTGCTGGTAAATGTAATTCTTGAAAACTCGGCCCGTGATTGGCTGTTCCGGCTGTCCAAGGAATGCTGGTAAATATAGTTTTCCGGCACCAGGCTTCCGGGAGGCCATGTTGGGTGCCCAGAGCATGCCTGGAAATGCAGGGTTAGGGTTAGGGTTAGGGTTAGGGTTAGGGTTAGGGCACATTTTAGCGCGCCGCCGCCCAGACACATTTTAGCGCGGCGCCGCCCGGACACATTTAAGCACAGCGCCGCCTGGGCACATTTAAGCGCGGCGCCGCCCAGACACATTTTAGCGCGGCGCCGCCCGGACACATTGTACTTGTGGGGCTGGGAGGTTGTGGGGAACATCTGGAGAAGGTGCCTGTAGGGTTTGGGGGAGCACCTGCAGGGTTTGGGGTGGGATCTGTGGGGCTGGGGGGGGTCTCTATGGGGCCGGGGGGGTTTTGGGGGGGTTGTGACCCTATGGGGTGCCCCCCCCAAAGCCCCAACCCGCGGCTGACCTAGCATTTTAGCGTGGCCGCCGTCCACCGGCAGCTTCATGCCCGTCTTCCGCTCCCAGTGGCCCGCGGGGCGCCCGGTGGCCCTACCGGCGTCACCAGCGGCCACCTTGGGGTCAACAGCGGCGATTTTGGGGTCAACGGCAGCGGTTTTGGGGTTTTGGTCTGGGGGGTGCTGACATGCCCCCCCCCGCACCCCTCCAGGCATCCTGGCCCTGCAGCTGCCCCCGGGGGGGCTCAACGCCGAGTCCTACAGATGAGAACCAGTCCCCTCCACCCCCTAAATGTGCCCGCAGCCCCACAAATGCCCCCAGAACCCCCCAAATTGCCCCCCCCCAATTTATTCCCCCCCCCCAGCGCCTGCCTCCACCTGGCCGAGATGCAGCGTCGGGTGCGGGAGGCACTGGCGGAACGCGAGCGGCTGCTGCGGGAACGGGTAGGACGGCAGGGGGTACAAAATTGTGGGGGGGCACCAAGGGGGGTGTGGTCCGTGGGGCTTGGGGGGACCCCAAGGGTTGGGGGGAACCAAAATGAGGGGAAAACCAAGTGTGCGGGGTGCGGTTGCCGGGGGGACGCATTTGCGGGGCGCACCGGGGGGGAACCAAAATGAGGGGGGAACCAAGTGTGCGGGGTGCGGTTGCCGGGGGGACGCATTTGCGGGGCGCACCGGGGGGGGGAACCAAAATGAGGGGGGAACCAAGTGTGCGGGGTGCGGTTGCCGGGGGGACGCATTTGCGGGGCGCACCGGTTTAGGAACCAAAATGAGGGGGGAACCAAGTGTGCGGGGTGCGGTTGCCGGGGGGACGCATTTGCGGGGCGCACCGGGGGGGGGAACCAAAATGAGGGGGGAACCAAGTGTGCGGGGTGCGGTTGCCGGGGGGACGCATTTGCAGGGCGCACCGGGGGAGGAACCAAAATGAGGGGGGAACCAAGTGTGCGGGGTGCGGTTGCCGGGGGGACGCATTTGCTGGGCGCACCGGGGGAGGAACCAAAATGAGGGGGGAACCAAGTGTGCGGGGTGCGGTTGCCAGGGGGTTAGGGTTAGGGTTAGGGTTTTGGTTTAGGGTTAGGGTTTGTTAGGGTTAGGGCTAGGGTTATCATTAGGGGGTTAGGGGTAGTGTTAGGGGGGTAGGGTTAGGGGTTAGGGTTAGGGTTAGGGTTAGGGTTAGGGTTAGGGTTAGGGGTAGGGGTAGGGTTAGGGTTAGGGTTAGGGTTAGGGTTAGGGTTAGGGGTTAGGGTTAGGGTTAGGGTCAGGGTAAGGGTCAGAGTCAGGGTAAGCGTAGTGAGATCCTCTCCTGAGCCTATGTTATTTTCCAAAGACTGATTGACGCTTTTAAGGTTTCAGGGGTAGGGCACTAGGGTTGGGTTTCAGGGTAAGTATTCTCAGGGTTTATGTTTAGGATTTTAAGTTGTTTAGGTTTGGATTTTTAACGGTTAGTATTTTAGGGATTTGGGGGTTAAGGTTTTAAGTTTTTCAGGGTTACTGTGTTAGGGTTTTAGAGTTTATGGGTTGTAGTGTTGAAAGGTTTTTTAGGGTTAGGGTCTTAGGGTTTTCTTTTTGGTCAATTATTTAGGGTTAGGGTTTTAAAATTTTATTTTTATTTATTTATTTATTTATTTATTTATTTATTTTTTCAGGTTAGGTTCTCCAGGGTTAGGGTTTTGAGTGTCCTAATTTTTTGGGTTAGGGTTTGGAGCATCTTAATTTTTTGCGTTAGGGTTTTGAGCATCTTAATATTTTGTGTTAGTGCTTTGAGTGTCTTATTTTTTTGGATTAGTGTTTGGAGCGTTTTTGGGTTTAGGTTTTTGGGTTTTTAGGTTTTAGTTTTTGGGTTTAGGTTTTGAGAGTCCTATTTTTTGGGCTTGGGATTTGAACGTCTTAATTTTGTGGGCTTGGGATTTGAATGTCTTAATTTATTGGGTGAGGAGTTTTAGGCATAGGTCTTCAGGTGTTTAGTGTGGTAAATATTTTGGGTTATGTCTGTAGGGGTTTCGAGGATTTTTAGGGTTAGGGCTTGAGGCTTTTTTGTAAAGGCGGTAAGGGCTAGGGTTACAGTGCGTGCTGGTAAATGTAATTCTTGAAAACTCGGCCCGTGATTGGCTGTTCCGGCTGTCCAAGGAATGCTGGTAAATATAGTTTTCCGGCACCAGGCTTCCGGGAGGCCATGTTGGGTGCCCAGAGCATGCCTGGAAATGCAGGGTTAGGGTTAGGGTTAGGGTTAGGGTTAGGGTTAGGGCACATTTTAGCGCGCCGCCGCCCAGACACATTTTAGCATGGCGCCGCCCGGACACATTTAAGCACAGCGCCGCCTGGGCACATTTAAGCGCGGCGCCGCCCAGACACATTTTAGCGCGGCGCCGCCCGGACACATTGTACTTGTGGGGCTGGGAGGTTGTGGGGAACATCTGGAGAAGGTGCCTGTAGGGTTTGGGGGAGCACCTGCAGGGTTTGGGGTGGGATCTGTGGGGCTGGGGGGGGTCTCTATGGGGCCGGGAGGGTTTTGGGGGG
>NC_092595.1:29357500-29362500 GCF_047663525.1 Anas platyrhynchos
TGCGGTTGCCAGGGGGTTAGGGTTAGGGTTAGGGTTTTGGTTTAGGGTTAGGGTTCGTTAGGGTTAGGGCTAGGGTTATCATTAGGGGGTTAGGGGTAGTGTTAGGGGGGTAGGGTTAGGGGTTAGGGTTAGGGTTAGGGTTAGGGTTAGGGTTAGGGTTAGGGTTAGGGTTAGGGTTAGGGGTAGGGGTAGGGGTAGGGTTAGGGTTAGGGTTAGGGTTAGGGGTTAGGGTTAGGGTTAGGGTCAGGGTAAGGGTCAGAGTCAGGGTAAGCGTAGTGAGATCCTCTCCTGAGCCTATGTTATTTTCCAAAGATTGATTGACGCTTTTAAGGTTTCAGGGGTAGGGCACTAGGGTTGGGTTTCAGGGTAAGTATTCTCAGGGTTTATGTTTAGGATTTTAAGTTGTTTAGGTTTGGATTTTTAACGGTTAGTATTTTAGGGATTTGGGGGTTAAGGTTTTAAGTTTTTCAGGGTTACTGTGTTAGGGTTTTAGAGTTTATGGGTTGTAGTGTTGAAAGGTTTTTTAGGGTTAGGGTCTTAGGGTTTTCTTTTTGGTCAATTATTTAGGGTTAGGGTTTTAAAATTTTATTTTTATTTATTTATTTATTTATTTATTTATTTATTTATTTTTTCTGGTTAGGTTCTCCAGGGTTAGGGTTTTGAGTGTCCTAATTTTTTGGGTTAGGGTTTGGAGCATCTTAATTTTTTGCGTTAGGGTTTTGAGCATCTTAATATTTTGTGTTAGTGCTTTGAGTGTCTTATTTTTTTGGATTAGTATTTGGAGCGTTTTTGGGTTTAGGTTTTTGGGTTTTTAGGTTTTAGTTTTTGGGTTTAGGTTTTGAGAGTCCTATTTTTTGGGCTTGGGATTTGAACGTCTTAATTTTGTGGGCTTGGGATTTGAACGTCTTAATTTATTGGGTGAGGAGTTTTAGGCATAGGTCTTCAGGTGTTTAGTGTGGTAAATATTTTGGGTTATGTCTGTAGGGGTTTCGAGGATTTTTAGGGTTAGGGCTTGAGGCTTTTTTGTAAAGGCGGTAAGGGCTAGGGTTACAGTGCGTGCTGGTAAATGTAATTCTTGAAAACTCGGCCCGTGATTGGCTGTTCCGGCTGTCCAAGGAATGCTGGTAAATATAGTTTTCCGGCACCAGGCTTCCGGGAGGCCATGTTGGGTGCCCAGAGCATGCCTGGAAATGCAGGGTTAGGGTTAGGGTTAGGGTTAGGGCACATTTTAGCGCGCCGCCGCCCAGACACATTTTAGCGCGGCGCCGCCCGGACACATTTTAGCGCGGCGCCGCCCGGACACATTGTACTTGTGGGGCTGGGAGGTTGTGGGGAACATCTGGAGAAGGTGCCTGTAGGGTTTGGGGGAGCACCTGCAGGGTTTGGGGTGGGATCTGTGGGGCTGGGGGGGGTCTCTATGGGGCCGGGGGGGTTTTGGGGGGGTTGTGACCCTATGGGGTGCCCCCCCCAAAGCCCCAACCCGCGGCTGACCTAGCATTTTAGCGTGGCCGCCGTCCACCGGCAGCTTCATGCCCGTCTTCCGCTCCCAGTGGCCCGCGGGGCGCCCGGTGGCCCTACCGGCGTCACCAGCGGCCACCTTGGGGTCAACAGCGGCGATTTTGGGGTCAACGGCAGCGGTTTTGGGGTTTCGGTCTGGGGGGTGCTGACATGCCCTTCCCCGCACCCCTCCAGGCATCCTGGCCCTGCAGCTGCCCCCGGGGGGGCTCAACGCCGAGTCCTACAGATGAGAACCAGTCCCCTCCGCCCCCTAAATGTGCCCGCAGCCCCACAAATGCCCCCAGAACCCCCCAAATTGGCCCCCCCCCAATTTATTCCCCCCCCCCCAGCGCCTGCCTCCACCTGGCCGAGATGCAGCGTCGGGTGCGGGAGGCACTGGCGGAACGCGAGCGGCTGCTGCGGGCACGGGTAGGACGGCAGGGGGTACAAAATTGTGGGGGGGCACCAAGGGGGGTGTGGTCCATGGGGCTTGGGGGGACCCCAAGGGTTGGGGGGAACCAAAATGAGGGGAAAACCAAGTGTGCGGGGTGCGGTTGCCGGGGGGACGCATTTGCGGGGCGCACCGGGGGGGAACCAAAATGAGGGGGGAACCAAGTGTGCGGGGTGCGGTTGCCGGGGGGACGCATTTGCGGGGCGCACCGGGGGGGGAACCAAAATGAGGGGGGAACCAAGTGTGCGGGGTGCGGTTGCCGGGGGGACGCATTTGCAGGGCGCACCGGGGGAGGAACCAAAATGAGGGGGGAACCAAGTGTGCGGGGTGCGGTTGCCAGGGGGTTAGGGTTAGGGTTAGGGTTTTGGTTTAGGGTTAGGGTTCGTTAGGGTTAGGGCTAGGGTTATCATTAGGGGGTTAGGGGTAGTGTTAGGGGGGTAGGGTTAGGGGTTAGGGTTAGGGTTAGGGTTAGGGTTAGGGTTAGGGTTAGGGTTAGGGTTAGGGTTAGGGGTAGGGGTAGGGGTAGGGTTAGGGTTAGGGTTAGGGTTAGGGGTTAGGGTTAGGGTTAGGGTCAGGGTAAGGGTCAGAGTCAGGGTAAGCGTAGTGAGATCCTCTCCTGAGCCTATGTTATTTTCCAAAGATTGATTGACGCTTTTAAGGTTTCAGGGGTAGGGCACTAGGGTTGGGTTTCAGGGTAAGTATTCTCAGGGTTTATGTTTAGGATTTTAAGTTGTTTAGGTTTGGATTTTTAACGGTTAGTATTTTAGGGATTTGGGGGTTAAGGTTTTAAGTTTTTCAGGGTTACTGTGTTAGGGTTTTAGAGTTTATGGGTTGTAGTGTTGAAAGGTTTTTTAGGGTTAGGGTCTTAGGGTTTTCTTTTTGGTCAATTATTTAGGGTTAGGGTTTTAAAATTTTATTTTTATTTATTTATTTATTTATTTATTTATTTATTTATTTTTTCTGGTTAGGTTCTCCAGGGTTAGGGTTTTGAGTGTCCTAATTTTTTGGGTTAGGGTTTGGAGCATCTTAATTTTTTGCGTTAGGGTTTTGAGCATCTTAATATTTTGTGTTAGTGCTTTGAGTGTCTTATTTTTTTGGATTAGTATTTGGAGCGTTTTTGGGTTTAGGTTTTTGGGTTTTTAGGTTTTAGTTTTTGGGTTTAGGTTTTGAGAGTCCTATTTTTTGGGCTTGGGATTTGAACGTCTTAATTTTGTGGGCTTGGGATTTGAACGTCTTAATTTATTGGGTGAGGAGTTTTAGGCATAGGTCTTCAGGTGTTTAGTGTGGTAAATATTTTGGGTTATGTCTGTAGGGGTTTCGAGGATTTTTAGGGTTAGGGCTTGAGGCTTTTTTGTAAAGGCGGTAAGGGCTAGGGTTACAGTGCGTGCTGGTAAATGTAATTCTTGAAAACTCGGCCCGTGATTGGCTGTTCCGGCTGTCCAAGGAATGCTGGTAAATATAGTTTTCCGGCACCAGGCTTCCGGGAGGCCATGTTGGGTGCCCAGAGCATGCCTGGAAATGCAGGGTTAGGGTTAGGGTTAGGGTTAGGGCACATTTTAGCGCGCCGCCGCCCAGACACATTTTAGCGCGGCGCCGCCCGGACACATTTTAGCGCGGCGCCGCCCGGACACATTGTACTTGTGGGGCTGGGAGGTTGTGGGGAACATCTGGAGAAGGTGCCTGTAGGGTTTGGGGGAGCACCTGCAGGGTTTGGGGTGGGATCTGTGGGGCTGGGGGGGGTCTCTATGGGGCCGGGGGGGTTTTGGGGGGGTTGTGACCCTATGGGGTGCCCCCCCCAAAGCCCCAACCCGCGGCTGACCTAGCATTTTAGCGTGGCCGCCGTCCACCGGCAGCTTCATGCCCGTCTTCCGCTCCCAGTGGCCCGCGGGGCGCCCGGTGGCCCTACCGGCGTCACCAGCGGCCACCTTGGGGTCAACAGCGGCGATTTTGGGGTCAACGGCAGCGGTTTTGGGGTTTCGGTCTGGGGGGTGCTGACATGCCCTTCCCCGCACCCCTCCAGGCATCCTGGCCCTGCAGCTGCCCCCGGGGGGGCTCAACGCCGAGTCCTACAGATGAGAACCAGTCCCCTCCGCCCCCTAAATGTGCCCGCAGCCCCACAAATGCCCCCAGAACCCCCCAAATTGGCCCCCCCCAATTTATTCCCCCCCCCCCAGCGCCTGCCTCCACCTGGCCGAGATGCAGCGTCGGGTGCGGGAGGCACTGGCGGAACGCGAGCGGCTGCTGCGGGCACGGGTAGGACGGCAGGGGGTACAAAATTGTGGGGGGGCACCAAGGGGGGTGTGGTCCATGGGGCTTGGGGGGACCCCAAGGGTTGGGGGGAACCAAAATGAGGGGAAAACCAAGTGTGCGGGGTGCGGTTGCCGGGGGGACGCATTTGCGGGGCGCACCGGGGGGGAACCAAAATGAGGGGGGAACCAAGTGTGCGGGGTGCGGTTGCCGGGGGGACGCATTTGCGGGGCGCACCGGGGGGGGAACCAAAATGAGGGGGGAACCAAGTGTGCGGGGTGCGGTTGCCGGGGGGACGCATTTGCAGGGCGCACCGGGGGAGGAACCAAAATGAGGGGGGAACCAAGTGTGCGGGGTGCGGTTGCCAGGGGGTTAGGGTTAGGGTTAGGGTTTTGGTTTAGGGTTAGGGTTCGTTAGGGTTAGGGCTAGGGTTATCATTAGGGGGTTAGGGGTAGTGTTAGGGGGGTAGGGTTAGGGGTTAGGGTTAGGGTTAGGGTTAGGGTTAGGGTTAGGGTTAGGGTTAGGGTTAGGGTTAGGGGTAGGGGTAGGGGTAGGGTTAGGGTTAGGGTTAGGGTTAGGGGTTAGGGTTAGGGTTAGGGTCAGGGTAAGGGTCAGAGTCAGGGTAAGCGTAGTGAGATCCTCTCCTGAGCCTATGTTATTTTCCAAAGATTGATTGACGCTTTTAAGGTTTCAGGGGTAGGGCACTAGGGTTGGGTTTCAGGGTAAGTATTCTCAGGGTTTATGTTTAGGATTTTAAGTTGTTTAGGTTTGGATTTTTAACGGTTAGTATTTTAGGGATTTGGGG
>NC_092595.1:29382500-29385000 GCF_047663525.1 Anas platyrhynchos
TTTTGGGGGGGTTGTGACCCTATGGGGTGCCCCCCCCAAAGCCCCAACCCGCGGCTGACCTAGCATTTTAGCGTGGCCGCCGTCCACCGGCAGCTTCATGCCCGTCTTCCGCTCCCAGTGGCCCGCGGGGCGCCCGGTGGCCCTACCGGCGTCACCAGCGGCCACCTTGGGGTCAACAGCGGCGATTTTGGGGTCAACGGCAGCGGTTTTGGGGTTTCGGTCTGGGGGGTGCTGACATGCCCCCCCCCGCACCCCTCCAGGCATCCTGGCCCTGCAGCTGCCCCCGGGGGGGCTCAACGCCGAGTCCTACAGATGAGAACCAGTCCCCTCCGCCCCCTAAATGTGCCCGCAGCCCCACAAATGCCCCCAGAACCCCCCAAATTGGCCCCCCCCAATTTATTCCCCCCCCCCCAGCGCCTGCCTCCACCTGGCCGAGATGCAGCGTCGGGTGCGGGAGGCACTGGCGGAACGCGAGCGGCTGCTGCGGGCACGGGTAGGACGGCAGGGGGTACAAAATTGTGGGGGGGCACCAAGGGGGGTGTGGTCCATGGGGCTTGGGGGGACCCCAAGGGTTGGGGGGAACCAAAATGAGGGGAAAACCAAGTGTGCGGGGTGCGGTTGCCGGGGGGACGCATTTGCGGGGCGCACCGGGGGGGAACCAAAATGAGGGGGGAACCAAGTGTGCGGGGTGCGGTTGCCGGGGGGACGCATTTGCGGGGCGCACCGGGGGGGGAACCAAAATGAGGGGGGAACCAAGTGTGCGGGGTGCGGTTGCCGGGGGGACGCATTTGCAGGGCGCACCGGGGGAGGAACCAAAATGAGGGGGGAACCAAGTGTGCGGGGTGCGGTTGCCGGGGGGACGCATTTGCGGGGAGCACCGAGGGGGGTCCATGGGGCTTGAGGGGAACCCAAGGGGGGGGGGGGGGGGGAACCAAAATGAGGGGGGAACCAAGTGTGCGGGGTGCGGTTGCCAGGGGGTTAGGGTTAGGGTTAGGGTTTTGGTTTAGGGTTAGGGTTCGTTAGGGTTAGGGCTAGGGTTATCATTAGGGGGTTAGGGGTAGTGTTAGGGGGGTAGGGTTAGGGGTTAGGGTTAGGGTTAGGGTTAGGGTTAGGGTTAGGGTTAGGGTTAGGGTTAGGGTTAGGGGTAGGGGTAGGGGTAGGGTTAGGGTTAGGGTTAGGGTTAGGGTTAGGGGTTAGGGTTAGGGTTAGGGTCAGGGTAAGGGTCAGAGTCAGGGTAAGCGTAGTGAGATCCTCTCCTGAGCCTATGTTATTTTCCAAAGATTGATTGACGCTTTTAAGGTTTCAGGGGTAGGGCACTAGGGTTGGGTTTCAGGGTAAGTATTCTCAGGGTTTATGTTTAGGATTTTAAGTTGTTTAGGTTTGGATTTTTAACGGTTAGTATTTTAGGGATTTGGGGGTTAAGGTTTTAAGTTTTTCAGGGTTACTGTGTTAGGGTTTTAGAGTTTATGGGTTGTAGTGTTGAAAGGTTTTTTAGGGTTAGGGTCTTAGGGTTTTCTTTTTGGTCAATTATTTAGGGTTAGGGTTTTAAAATTTTATTTTTATTTATTTATTTATTTATTTATTTATTTATTTATTTTTTCTGGTTAGGTTCTCCAGGGTTAGGGTTTTGAGTGTCCTAATTTTTTGGGTTAGGGTTTGGAGCATCTTAATTTTTTGCGTTAGGGTTTTGAGCATCTTAATATTTTGTGTTAGTGCTTTGAGTGTCTTATTTTTTTGGATTAGTATTTGGAGCGTTTTTGGGTTTAGGTTTTTGGGTTTTTAGGTTTTAGTTTTTGGGTTTAGGTTTTGAGAGTCCTATTTTTTGGGCTTGGGATTTGAACGTCTTAATTTTGTGGGCTTGGGATTTGAACGTCTTAATTTATTGGGTGAGGAGTTTTAGGCATAGGTCTTCAGGTGTTTAGTGTGGTAAATATTTTGGGTTATGTCTGTAGGGGTTTCGAGGATTTTTAGGGTTAGGGCTTGAGGCTTTTTTGTAAAGGCGGTAAGGGCTAGGGTTACAGTGCGTGCTGGTAAATGTAATTCTTGAAAACTCGGCCCGTGATTGGCTGTTCCGGCTGTCCAAGGAATGCTGGTAAATATAGTTTTCCGGCACCAGGCTTCCGGGAGGCCATGTTGGGTGCCCAGAGCATGCCTGGAAATGCAGGGTTAGGGTTAGGGTTAGGGTTAGGGCACATTTTAGCGCGCCGCCGCCCAGACACATTTTAGCGCGGCGCCGCCCGGACACATTTTAGCGCGGCGCCGCCCGGACACATTGTACTTGTGGGGCTGGGAGGTTGTGGGGAACATCTGGAGAAGGTGCCTGTAGGGTTTGGGGGAGCACCTGCAGGGTTTGGGGTGGGATCTGTGGGGCTGGGGGGGGTCTCTATGGGGCCGGGGGGGTTTTGGGGGGGTTGTGACCCTATGGGGTGCCCCCCCCAAAGCCCCAACCCGCGGCTGACCTAGCATTTTAGCGTGGCCGCCGTCCACCGGCAGCTTCATG
>NC_092595.1:29432500-29435000 GCF_047663525.1 Anas platyrhynchos
GTAGGGGTTTCGAGGATTTTTAGGGTTAGGGCTTGAGGCTTTTTTGTAAAGGCGGTAAGGGCTAGGGTTACAGTGCGTGCTGGTAAATGTAATTCTTGAAAACTCGGCCCGTGATTGGCTGTTCCGGCTGTCCAAGGAATGCTGGTAAATATAGTTTTCCGGCACCAGGCTTCCGGGAGGCCATGTTGGGTGCCCAGAGCATGCCTGGAAATGCAGGGTTAGGGTTAGGGTTAGGGTTAGGGCACATTTTAGCGCGCCGCCGCCCAGACACATTTTAGCGCGGCGCCGCCCGGACACATTTAAGCACGGCGCCGCCTGGGCACATTTAAGCGCGGCGCCGCCCAGACACATTTTAGCGCGGCGCCGCCCGGACACATTGTACTTGTGGGGCTGGGAGGTTGTGGGGAACATCTGGAGAAGGTGCCTGTAGGGTTTGGGGGAGCACCTGCAGGGTTTGGGGTGGGATCTGTGGGGCTGGGGGGGGTCTCTATGGGGCCGGGGGGGTTTTGGGGGGGTTGTGACCCTATGGGGTGCCCCCCCCAAAGCCCCAACCCGCGGCTGACCTAGCATTTTAGCGTGGCCGCCGTCCACCGGCAGCTTCATGCCCGTCTTCCGCTCCCAGTGGCCCGCGGGGCGCCCGGTGGCCCTACCGGCGTCACCAGCGGCCACCTTGGGGTCAACAGCGGCGATTTTGGGGTCAACGGCAGCGGTTTTGGGGTTTCGGTCTGGGGGGTGCTGACATGCCCTTCCCCGCACCCCTCCAGGCATCCTGGCCCTGCAGCTGCCCCCGGGGGGGCTCAACGCCAAGTCCTACAGATGAGAACCAGTCCCCTCCGCCCCCTAAATGTGCCCGCAGCCCCACAAATGCCCCCAGAACCCCCCAAATTGGCCCCCCCCAATTTATTCCCCCCCCCCCAGCGCCTGCCTCCACCTGGCCGAGATGCAGCGTCGGGTGCGGGAGGCACTGGCGGAACGCGAGCGGCTGCTGCGGGCACGGGTAGGACGGCAGGGGGTACAAAATTGTGGGGGGGCACCAAGGGGGGTGTGGTCCATGGGGCTTGGGGGGACCCCAAGGGTTGGGGGGAACCAAAATGAGGGGAAAACCAAGTGTGCGGGGTGCGGTTGCCGGGGGGACGCATTTGCGGGGCGCACCGGGGGGGAACCAAAATGAGGGGGGAACCAAGTGTGCGGGGTGCGGTTGCCAGGGGGTTAGGGTTAGGGTTAGGGTTTTGGTTTAGGGTTAGGGTTCGTTAGGGTTAGGGCTAGGGTTATCATTAGGGGGTTAGGGGTAGTGTTAGGGGGGTAGGGTTAGGGGTTAGGGTTAGGGTTAGGGTTAGGGTTAGGGTTAGGGTTAGGGTTAGGGTTAGGGGTAGGGGTAGGGTTAGGGTTAGGGTTAGGGTTAGGGTTAGGGGTTAGGGTTAGGGTTAGGGTCAGGGTAAGGGTCAGAGTCAGGGTAAGCGTAGTGAGATCCTCTCCTGAGCCTATGTTATTTTCCAAAGATTGATTGACGCTTTTAAGGTTTCAGGGGTAGGGCACTAGGGTTGGGTTTCAGGGTAAGTATTCTCAGGGTTTATGTTTAGGATTTTAAGTTGTTTAGGTTTGGATTTTTAACGGTTAGTATTTTAGGGATTTGGGGGTTAAGGTTTTAAGTTTTTCAGGGTTAGTGTGTTAGGGTTTTAGAGTTTATGGGTTGTAGTGTTGAAAGGTTTTTTAGGGTTAGGGTCTTAGGGTTTTCTTTTTGGTCAATTATTTAGGGTTAGGGTTTTAAAATTTTATTTTTATTTATTTATTTATTTATTTATTTATTTATTTGTTTATTTATTTATTTTTTCTGGTTAGGTTCTCCAGGGTTAGGGTTTTGAGTGTCCTAATTTTTTGGGTTAGGGTTTGGAGCATCTTAATTTTTTGCGTTAGGGTTTTGAGCATCTTAATATTTTGTGTTAGTGCTTTGAGTGTCTTATTTTTTTGGATTAGTATTTGGAGCGTTTTTGGGTTTAGGTTTTTGGGTTTTTAGGTTTTAGTTTTTGGGTTTAGGTTTTGAGAGTCCTATTTTTTGGGCTTGGGATTTGAACGTCTTAATTTTGTGGGCTTGGGATTTGAACGTCTTAATTTATTGGGTGAGGAGTTTTAGGCATAGGTCTTCAGGTGTTTAGTGTGGTAAATATTTTGGGTTATGTCTGTAGGGGTTTCGAGGATTTTTAGGGTTAGGGCTTGAGGCTTTTTTGTAAAGGCGGTAAGGGCTAGGGTTACAGTGCGTGCTGGTAAATGTAATTCTTGAAAACTCGGCCCGTGATTGGCTGTTCCGGCTGTCCAAGGAATGCTGGTAAATATAGTTTTCCGGCACCAGGCTTCCGGGAGGCCATGTTGGGTGCCCAGAGCATGCCTGGAAATGCAGGGTTAGGGTTAGGGTTAGGGTTAGGGCACATTTTAGCGCGCCGCCGCCCAGACACATTTTAGCGCGGCGCCGCCCGGACACATTTAAGCACGGCGCCGCCTGGGC
>NC_092595.1:29442500-29447500 GCF_047663525.1 Anas platyrhynchos
AACGCGAGCGGCTGCTGCGGGCACGGGTAGGACGGCAGGGGGTACAAAATTGTGGGGGGGCACCAAGGGGGGTGTGGTCCATGGGGCTTGGGGGGACCCCAAGGGTTGGGGGGAACCAAAATGAGGGGAAAACCAAGTGTGCGGGGTGCGGTTGCCGGGGGGACGCATTTGCGGGGCGCACCGGGGGGGAACCAAAATGAGGGGGGAACCAAGTGTGCGGGGTGCGGTTGCCGGGGGGACGCATTTGCAGGGCGCACCGGGGGGGGAACCAAAATGAGGGGGGAACCAAGTGTGCGGGGTGCGGTTGCCGGGGGGACGCATTTGCAGGGCGCACCGGGGGAGGAACCAAAATGAGGGGGGAACCAAGTGTGCGGGGTGCGGTTGCCAGGGGGTTAGGGTTAGGGTTAGGGTTTTGGTTTAGGGTTAGGGTTCATTAGGGTTAGGGCTAGGGTTATCATTAGGGGGTTAGGGGTAGTGTTAGGGGGGTAGGGTTAGGGGTTAGGGTTAGGGTTAGGGTTAGGGTTAGGGTTAGGGTTAGGGTTAGGGTTAGGGGTAGGGGTAGGGGTAGGGTTAGGGTTAGGGTTAGGGTTAGGGTTAGGGGTTAGGGTTAGGGTTAGGGTCAGGGTAAGGGTCAGAGTCAGGGTAAGCGTAGTGAGATCCTCTCCTGAGCCTATGTTATTTTCCAAAGATTGATTGACGCTTTTAAGGTTTCAGAGGTAGGGCACTAGGGTTGGGTTTCAGGGTAAGTATTCTCAGGGTTTATGTTTAGGATTTTAAGTTGTTTAGGTTTGGATTTTTAACGGTTAGTATTTTAGGGATTTGGGGGTTAAGGTTTTAAGTTTTTCAGGGTTACTGTGTTAGGGTTTTAGAGTTTATGGGTTGTAGTGTTGAAAGGTTTTTTAGGGTTAGGGTCTTAGGGTTTTCTTTTTGGTCAATTATTTAGGGTTAGGGTTTTAAAATTTTATTTTTATTTATTTATTTATTTATTTATTTATTTATTTATTTTTTCTGGTTAGGTTCTCCAGGGTTAGGGTTTTGAGTGTCCTAATTTTTTGGGTTAGGGTTTGGAGCATCTTAATTTTTTGCGTTAGGGTTTTGAGCATCTTAATATTTTGTGTTAGTGCTTTGAGTGTCTTATTTTTTTGGATTAGTATTTGGAGCGTTTTGGGGTTTAGGTTTTTGGGTTTTTAGGTTTTAGTTTTTGGGTTTAGGTTTTGAGAGTCCTATTTTTTGGGCTTGGGATTTGAACGTCTTAATTTTGTGGGCTTGGGATTTGAACGTCTTAATTTATTGGGTGAGGAGTTTTAGGCATAGGTCTTCAGGTGTTTAGTGTGGTAAATATTTTGGGTTATGTCTGTAGGGGTTTCGAGGATTTTTAGGGTTAGGGCTTGAGGCTTTTTTGTAAAGGCGGTAAGGGCTAGGGTTACAGTGCGTGCTGGTAAATGTAATTCTTGAAAACTCGGCCCGTGATTGGCTGTTCCGGCTGTCCAAGGAATGCTGGTAAATATAGTTTTCCGGCACCAGGCTTCCGGGAGGCCATGTTGGGTGCCCAGAGCATGCCTGGAAATGCAGGGTTAGGGTTAGGGTTAGGGTTAGGGCACATTTTAGCGCGCCGCCGCCCAGACACATTTTAGCGCGGCGCCGCCCGGACACATTTAAGCACGGCGCCGCCTGGGCACATTTAAGCGCGGCGCCGCCCAGACACATTTTAGCGCGGCGCCGCCCGGACACATTGTACTTGTGGGGCTGGGAGGTTGTGGGGAACATCTGGAGAAGGTGCCTGTAGGGTTTGGGGGAGCACCTGCAGGGTTTGGGGTGGGATCTGTGGGGCTGGGGGGGGTCTCTATGGGGCCGGGGGGGTTTTGGGGGGGTTGTGACCCTATGGGGTGCCCCCCCCAAAGCCCCAACCCGCGGCTGACCTAGCATTTTAGCGTGGCCGCCGTCCACCGGCAGCTTCATGCCCGTCTTCCGCTCCCAGTGGCCCGCGGGGCGCCCGGTGGCCCTACCGGCGTCACCAGCGGCCACCTTGGGGTCAACAGCGGCGATTTTGGGGTCAACGGCAGCGGTTTTGGGGTTTCGGTCTGGGGGGTGCTGACATGCCCCCCCCCGCACCCCTCCAGGCATCCTGGCCCTGCAGCTGCCCCCGGGGGGGCTCAACGCCGAGTCCTACAGATGAGAACCAGTCCCCTCCGCCCCCTAAATGTGCCCGCAGCCCCACAAATGCCCCCAGAACCCCCCAAATTGGCCCCCCCCAATTTATTCCCCCCCCCCCAGCGCCTGCCTCCACCTGGCCGAGATGCAGCGTCGGGTGCGGGAGGCACTGGCGGAACGCGAGCGGCTGCTGCGGGCACGGGTAGGACGGCAGGGGGTACAAAATTGTGGGGGGGCACCAAGGGGGGTGTGGTCCATGGGGCTTGGGGGGACCCCAAGGGTTGGGGGGAACCAAAATGAGGGGAAAACCAAGTGTGCGGGGTGCGGTTGCCGGGGGGACGCATTTGCGGGGCGCACCGGGGGGGAACCAAAATGAGGGGGGAACCAAGTGTGCGGGGTGCGGTTGCCGGGGGGACGCATTTGCAGGGCGCACCGGGGGAGGAACCAAAATGAGGGGGGAACCAAGTGTGCGGGGTGCGGTTGCCGGGGGGACGCATTTGCAGGGCGCACCGGGGGAGGAACCAAAATGAGGGGGGAACCAAGTGTGCGGGGTGCGGTTGCCAGGGGGTTAGGGTTAGGGTTAGGGTTTTGGTTTAGGGTTAGGGTTCGTTAGGGTTAGGGCTAGGGTTATCATTAGGGGGTTAGGGGTAGTGTTAGGGGGGTAGGGTTAGGGGTTAGGGTTAGGGTTAGGGTTAGGGTTAGGGTTAGGGTTAGGGTTAGGGGTAGGAGTAGGGTTAGGGTTAGGGTTAGGGTTAGGGTTAGGGTTAGGGTTAGGGTCAGGGTAAGGGTCAGAGTCAGGGTAAGCGTAGTGAGATCCTCTCCTGAGCCTATGTTATTTTCCAAAGATTGATTGACGCTTTTAAGGTTTCAGGGGTAGGGCACTAGGGTTGGGTTTCAGGGTAAGTATTCTCAGGGTTTATGTTTAGGATTTTAAGTTGTTTAGGTTTGGATTTTTAACGGTTAGTATTTTAGGGATTTGGGGGTTAAGGTTTTAAGTTTTTCAGGGTTACTGTGTTAGGGTTTTAGAGTTTATGGCTTGTAGTGTTGAAAGGTTTTTTAGGGTTAGGGTCTTAGGGTTTTCTTTTTGGTCAATTATTTAGGGTTAGGGTTTTAAAATTTTATTTTTATTTATTTATTTATTTATTTATTTATTTATTTATTTATTTTTTCTGGTTAGGTTCTCCAGGGTTAGGGTTTTGAGTGTCCTAATTTTTTGGGTTAGGGTTTGGAGCATCTTAATTTTTTGCGTTAGGGTTTTGAGCATCTTAATATTTTGTGTTAGTGCTTTGAGTGTCTTATTTTTTTGGATTAGTATTTGGAGCGTTTTTGGGTTTAGGTTTTTGGGTTTTTAGGTTTTAGTTTTTGGGTTTAGGTTTTGAGAGTCCTATTTTTTGGGCTTGGGATTTGAACGTCTTAATTTTGTGGGCTTGGGATTTGAACGTCTTAATTTATTGGGTGAGGAGTTTTAGGCATAGGTCTTCAGGTGTTTAGTGTGGTAAATATTTTGGGTTATGTCTGTAGGGGTTTCGAGGATTTTTAGGGTTAGGGCTTGAGGCTTTTTTGTAAAGGCGGTAAGGGCTAGGGTTACAGTGCGTGCTGGTAAATGTAATTCTTGAAAACTCGGCCCGTGATTGGCTGTTCCGGCTGTCCAAGGAATGCTGGTAAATATAGTTTTCCGGCACCAGGCTTCCGGGAGGCCATGTTGGGTGCCCAGAGCATGCCTGGAAATGCAGGGTTAGGGTTAGGGTTAGGGTTAGGGCACATTTTAGCGCGCCGCCGCCCAGACACATTTTAGCGCGGCGCCGCCCGGACACATTTAAGCACGGCGCCGCCTGGGCACATTTAAGCGCGGCGCCGCCCAGACACATTTTAGCGCGGCGCCGCCCGGACACATTGTACTTGTGGGGCTGGGAGGTTGTGGGGAACATCTGGAGAAGGTGCCTGTAGGGTTTGGGGGAGCACCTGCAGGGTTTGGGGTGGGATCTGTGGGGCTGGGGGGGGTCTCTATGGGGCCGGGGGGGTTTTGGGGGGGTTGTGACCCTATGGGGTGCCCCCCCCAAAGCCCCAACCCGCGGCTGACCTAGCATTTTAGCGTGGCCGCCGTCCACCGGCAGCTTCATGCCCGTCTTCCGCTCCCAGTGGCCCGCGGGGCGCCCGGTGGCCCTACCGGCGTCACCAGCGGCCACCTTGGGGTCAACAGCGGCGATTTTGGGGTCAACGGCAGCGGTTTTGGGGTTTCGGTCTGGGGGGTGCTGACATGCCCCCCCCCGCACCCCTCCAGGCATCCTGGCCCTGCAGCTGCCCCCGGGGGGGCTCAACGCCGAGTCCTACAGATGAGAACCAGTCCCCTCCGCCCCCTAAATGTGCCCGCAGCCCCACAAATGCCCCCAGAACCCCCCAAATTGGCCCCCCCCCAATTTATTCCCCCCCCCCCAGCGCCTGCCTCCACCTGGCCGAGATGCAGCGTCGGGTGCGGGAGGCACTGGCGGAACGCGAGCGGCTGCTGCGGGCACGGGTAGGACGGCAGGGGGTACAAAATTGTGGGGGGGCACCAAGGGGGGTGTGGTCCATGAGGCTTGGGGGGACCCCAAGGGTTGGGGGGAACCAAAATGAGGGGAAAACCAAGTGTGCGGGGTGCGGTTGCCGGGGGGACGCATTTGCGGGGCGCACCGGGGGGGAACCAAAATGAGGGGGGAACCAAGTGTGCGGGGTGCGGTTGCCGGGGGGACGCATTTGCAGGGCGCACCGGGGGAGGAACCAAAATGAGGGGGGAACCAAGTGTGCGGGGTGCGGTTGCCGGGGGGACGCATTTGCGGGGAGCACCGAGGGGGGTCCATGGGGCTTGAGGG
>NC_092595.1:29452500-29455000 GCF_047663525.1 Anas platyrhynchos
ATGAGGGGGGAACCAAGTGTGTGGGGTGCGGTTGCCGGGGGGACGCATTTGCGGGGCGCACCGGGGGAGGAACCAAAATGAGGGGGGAACCAAGTGTGCGGGGTGCGGTTGCCGGGGGGACGCATTTGCGGGGAGCACCGAGGGGGGTCCAGGGGCTTGAGGGGAACCCAAGGGGGGGGGGGGGGAACCAAAATGAGGGGGGAACCAAGTGTGCGGGGTGCGGTTGCCAGGGGGTTAGGGTTAGGGTTAGGGTTTTGGTTTAGGGTTAGGGTTCGTTAGGGTTAGGGCTAGGGTTATCATTAGGGGGTTAGGGGTAGTGTTAGGGGGGTAGTGTTAGGGGTTAGGGTTAGGGTTAGGGTTAGGGTTAGGGTTAGGGTTAGGGTTAGGGTTAGGGGTAGGGGTAGGGGTAGGGTTAGGGTTAGGGGTTAGGGTTAGGGTTAGGGTCAGGGTAAGGGTCAGAGTCAGGGTAAGCGTAGTGAGATCCTCTCCTGAGCCTATGTTATTTTCCAAAGATTGATTGACGCTTTTAAGGTTTCAGGGGTAGGGCACTAGGGTTGGGTTTCAGGGTAAGTATTCTCAGGGTTTATGTTTAGGATTTTAAGTTGTTTAGGTTTGGATTTTTAACGGTTAGTATTTTAGGGATTTGGGGGTTAAGGTTTTAAGTTTTTCAGGGTTACTGTGTTAGGGTTTTAGAGTTTATGGGTTGTAGTGTTGAAAGGTTTTTTAGGGTTAGGGTCTTAGGGTTTTCTTTTTGGTCAATTATTTAGGGTTAGGGTTTTAAAATTTTATTTTTATTTATTTATTTATTTATTTATTTATTTATTTATTTTTTCTGGTTAGGTTCTCCAGGGTTAGGGTTTTGAGTGTCCTAATTTTTTGGGTTAGGGTTTGGAGCATCTTAATTTTTTGCGTTAGGGTTTTGAGCATCTTAATATTTTGTGTTAGTGCTTTGAGTGTCTTATTTTTTTGGATTAGTGTTTGGAGCGTTTTTGGGTTTAGGTTTTTGGGTTTTTAGGTTTTAGTTTTTGGGTTTAGGTTTTGAGAGTCCTATTTTTTGGGCTTGGGATTTGAACGTCTTAATTTTGTGGGCTTGGGATTTGAACGTCTTAATTTATTGGGTGAGGAGTTTTAGGCATAGGTCTTCAGGTGTTTAGTGTGGTAAATATTTTGGGTTATGTCTGTAGGGGTTTCGAGGATTTTTAGGGTTAGGGCTTGAGGCTTTTTTGTAAAGGCGGTAAGGGCTAGGGTTACAGTGCGTGCTGGTAAATGTAATTCTTGAAAACTCGGCCCGTGATTGGCTGTTCCGGCTGTCCAAGGAATGCTGGTAAATATAGTTTTCCGGCACCAGGCTTCCGGGAGGCCATGTTGGGTGCCCAGAGCATGCCTGGAAATGCAGGGTTAGGGTTAGGGTTAGGGTTAGGGCACATTTTAGCGCGCCGCCGCCCAGACACATTTTAGCGCGGCGCCGCCCGGACACATTTTAGCGCGGCGCCGCCCGGACACATTGTACTTGTGGGGCTGGGAGGTTGTGGGGAACATCTGGAGAAGGTGCCTGTAGGGTTTGGGGGAGCACCTGCAGGGTTTGGGGTGGGATCTGTGGGGCTGGGGGGGGTCTCTATGGGGCCGGGGGGGTTTTGGGGGGGTTGTGACCCTATGGGGTGCCCCCCCCAAAGCCCCAACCCGCGGCTGACCTAGCATTTTAGCGTGGCCGCCGTCCACCGGCAGCTTCATGCCCGTCTTCCGCTCCCAGTGGCCCGCGGGGCGCCCGGTGGCCCTACCGGCGTCACCAGCGGCCACCTTGGGGTCAACAGCGGCGATTTTGGGGTCAACGGCAGCGGTTTTGGGGTTTCGGTCTGGGGGGTGCTGACATGCCCTTCCCCGCACCCCTCCAGGCATCCTGGCCCTGCAGCTGCCCCCGGGGGGGCTCAACGCCGAGTCCTACAGATGAGAACCAGTCCCCTCCGCCCCCTAAATGTGCCCGCAGCCCCACAAATGCCCCCAGAACCCCCCAAATTGGCCCCCCCCAATTTATTCCCCCCCCCCCAGCGCCTGCCTCCACCTGGCCGAGATGCAGCGTCGGGTGCGGGAGGCACTGGCGGAACGCGAGCGGCTGCTGCGGGCACGGGTAGGACGGCAGGGGGTACAAAATTGTGGGGGGGCACCAAGGGGGGTGTGGTCCATGGGGCTTGGGGGGACCCCAAGGGTTGGGGGGAACCAAAATGAGGGGAAAACCAAGTGTGCGGGGTGCGGTTGCCGGGGGGACGCATTTGCGGGGCGCACCGGGGGGGAACCAAAATGAGGGGGGAACCAAGTGTGCGGGGTGCGGTTGCCGGGGGGACGCATTTTCAGGGCGCACTGGGGGAGGAACCAAAATGAGGGGGGAACCAAGTGTGTGGGGTGCGGTTGCCGGGGGGACGCATTTGCGGGGCGCACCGGGGGAGGAACCAAAATGAGGGGGGAACCAAGTGTGCGGGGTGCGGTTGCCGGGGGGACGCATTTG